>NC_072768.1:29858428-30132652 GCF_022539595.1 Amphiprion ocellaris
AATTGCAAGTCTCATAACAAGCGCTGATCTCACTGTTATTGCTTTGTCATTGTGGAATATTGGGTAAAACATTAATTTAATTAATTTTATGATGAATCTGACAAGTCTCAAAATGCTCAGACTTCAACTGACTAACAAATGCATTTAAAAAAAAAAAAAAAACAGCTACCAATTTTTCCTGAGGCTAATGTACTGCAGTCTTTTGAAATGTTAACTTTATTTTGGAAATCTAATTCAAAATATACACAATATATTGACAAGTTCCTGAGTAGTTAATAGAATATTTAGAACTGTTTTTACTAGGTAATTTCTGCAGTAGTGCTGGGAGATGCAAAAGCCAAACAACATTTTTGAACAAGACTTAAAATATTGCCGTATTTCAGGAAGGCTGACATTTTGTTGTTGTGTGTTGACTGTGGTCTGCACAGTGAATTTAAACAGACATAAAAACAATGACATTCTGTGTTTTTGTGTATGTTATCAGGTTTGACCTCTCAGACAAAGATTACTTCTTTGACACCAAAACCAGGAGTTCAATAGTAAGTCCAAGTTTGTGTGTAACCCATAATTTTTAAATATCTCTATACATGACTGTGGTCTGTGGCTAACTTATTTTACTGACACATACTACATATTACACAATGAAAAGTAATTCACCTCATGGAAATATCAGTATAAATGTGTCTAAAACTGTGGTCACATTGTCATCTTTGTCTTGTATATATTGAGTGCATCATTTTAACATTCATAGTGCAGGCAAAAAAATATGTGAACTCTTATTCTACATCAGATGCTAAGTACAGCCTGAAAACTGTTTATTGTTCATGATGAGGGATGGGACTGCCATCCATTCTGTTTTGATGTGCCACTTTAATGCATAGCACTGACACCATTTATTACATTTCAGTCAGCAGGCAATCACATGCACGTTTTCACAATGTACAGTGCAGTATTGTTAACAGACCCAAGTATAAATTTAATTGACGTCATTATTGCTATTTAGGAGTAGCTGTATAACATCAGTGTTTTCCTTGACTTCTGTCTTTAACCATATGCTGTCTCTATTCAGAATGTGTACATTGCTTTCCTTAAAACAGTGGCCCCTATCTTTTGGATGCAGATATCAACGACACAATCTTGAGGTCTATCCCCAGACAGTCAAACCGGCATTCACAATTTGAATCAGACATTTTCAGAGTTGTTCACACCTTGAAGAGTTTGAGTCTTGAGTCATTAAAAGTTCATGATCCATGAACCTTGCTGGTGAGAATAATTACCTGGAACTTCCCATCAGCCAGTTAGAACTTAGGAGGCCTTTTGGAGGAGAGGTGAAACATCTACAGTAGAAGGCAACTGGCCTTTGTTTTGGCTCTTGGAACACTTAGGATGTGTTGATTACTAAAATTACACTTCAGTATTCTCTATGACGATAACATTCAGCAGCATGATGAAACAAGTTAAGTTCTGTTTGTTCACTCTTTTCAGGTATTTGAAATACTTAAAAGAACTAAATGCAAGGCCAAGTACAGCATGGGTAAGTCTGGATCAATGCAGGACAAGCATTAAAAAACAGATTATTACTGTGTATTACATGATTTTTTAAAAAATGGAAAATTAGGAAAAAGATATTCTGTCAAAGCGTTGATTGAGAGGGCTGGATGTAAGTACCTGGCCCAACATGATTCTGATTAGCCACAGTAGGCACGCTAACATGGTCGTCAATGATTTGCTTCTTAAGATCTGTTCTCAGCTCCCAGTTGTGAGGTGACAGTGCTAACCACCTCCCACCGTGCCACCCCCTCAGTAGAACAGTAAATACAAAACTGTATATCAACTGTGACTGATGCAGGAGTATGAGCAGAGTCTATATTCTGGAGAGAAAAGTAGTGGAAGTTCTAAGTACTTGAAGGAGGTTTGATTGCGGTTGCAGCAGGTGGATTCTGCTCAAAATCCAGAGCAGCTGTCTCCGCTGCTGCAATCTAGCACATACAAACAAACAAGGAGGGAGATAGAGGATCGATAGAGATCGTTGGCTAATAGTTAACAAGTTATATTAATTTAATGATTTATTTCAGTAAAGACAATAATTGTAAAATGCCTACAAGATGGATGCAACTCCTGAAATAACTAAATTATTGAGGTGTTACCACAATCAAACATTGTGTTGTGGATAACCACAAGTGTCACAAAAAGCACATGCAGGAGAAAAGTCACAAATTAATGACAACAGACTGAAAAAGTTTATGGCTGCACAGTGGTTTAGTGGTTAGCACTTTCGCCTTGCAGCTAGAAGATCCCCAGTTTGCGTCCTCACCTTCCTGGGATCTTTCTGCATGGAGTTTGCATGTTCTCCCTGTGCATGTGTGGGTTTTCTCCAGGTTCTCTGGCTTCCTACCACAGTTCAAAAATATGCTGAGGTTAATAGATAATTCTAAATTGTCCATAGGTGTGAATGTGAGTGTGATTGTTTGTCTCTATGTGAAGCCCTGTGATAAACTGGTGACCTGTCCAGGGTGTCCCTTGCCTTCACCCTAAGTCAGTTCGCATAGTATCCAGCCCCCCGCGACCCTAATGAGGATTAAGCGATGGATGGATGGATGGATGAATGGATGGATGAAAGGATGGATGGAAGGATGGATGGAAGGATAGATGGATGGAGGAAAAAGTTCAAATAGAAGCCCTTATCTTCCAGGGCCAAATTCCAGGTGTGCAAAATACCTAAACTTATAAAATGAAGTTATAAAGAAATGTGAATACAAGAACGTTTTTCAGTTTCAGATCTATGAGCTGTGTCAATCTGTTTATCTGTATCTGCCAAAGAAACTGAAAAACCAGAATGTGACAATTCACAACAATGGAAAAGGATACAGGAAGAGCCTTGATAAAATTAGTCAAAACACAACTGTAGCAGCAATGGGGAAGTATAAAACAATCCATAATACCACTAATGAGAGTCATCCTCCTAAAATGATGCAACAAACAGTGTGTTCAAAGAAGAGCAAAAGTCCAAACTATGATCTGACCATGTGTTTTGCTTGACTTGAATCCACCAGAACAACTTTAGGGTATTTTAAAGAGAAAGATAAAGCAACACGACCTCTCTAGCAAAGCTGCAAAAAATGTAAACAATGACAGCATATCTCCAGAAATTAGTGTAACACTGGTGTCCTCCATGAACCGAAGACTTAAATACGTCATCAAACATAAAGGTGGACATATAGAGTATTAAAAATATTTAAAATAGTACTGACTTTAGTTGCACTGACTTCCTACTGTGGGGCTTGTGTTTTCCAATAGTAGATGACATCCAAACTGTCAGCTTTTTTATTTACATAAGAGTTTAACTTAGTTGTAATGCAATACTGTAACTGATACAGTAGTCATTTCTGTTGTATACTTACGTACACGAATGAACAGATACTTAAATAGATTTCTACACTGTTCTGTAGTCTGTTTTAATGTTAAATTATATTGTTTTTACTTATGTCTAGCTCTGTTAGATCAAGTTGTCTAGTGCTAGTTAAAATTATCAATAGCTTTAGATACTATAACATAATGCTGGTTAGTTTATGTTGCACTCATGGAAACAGCTCTACCAGCTCACCTTTCACACACCTGCAGCTTTCTCTCTCTTGGCCAGTCTTGCAGTGATTTATATCTCTTTAATTTTAAGTGCCAAGGTAGTAGCCGTGTTAGTGTTGGTTATGCATGTATATAGAATGAGATGACAGATGTAGTTCACTGAATGGTTTCACACAAAATTAATTAGTATATCACTGTTTACAACTATTTTCAACTTTTAAGCTGAAAAACATCATATGTACAATTCATGGCACAACTAAAATCACAAAAATGATTTCTCTTTTGCAATTGACTGCTGCACATTTTTTCTGAAATAAGGTCACATGAGACACACCAGAGAGGGCAGGTCTGTGCCTCTTTATGGCCATACTGACTGAAGGAAGGAAGGAAGGAACATCCTGTAACATAGCCAATACATTTACAGTATCAGATTGACTTTATATACAAACAAATCTAAAAAAAATAAAACTGAAGTACTGTACTCCAGCTGGGGCAGCACAGGTGGTTAGCACTGTCACTTTGCAGCTTCAAGTTTCCCGGTCCATGTCCCAGCCTGGGCCTGGGATCTTTCTGCATGGAGTTGCCATGTTCTCCCTATGCATGGGTGGGTTTTCTTCCGGCTTCCTCCCACAGTCCCAAAACATGCTGAGGTTAATTGGTGATTCTAAATTGTCCGTAGGTGTGAATGTGAGTGTGATTGTTTGTCTCTATGTGTAGCCTTGTGATAGACTGGTGACCTGTCCAAGGTGTCCCCTGCCTTCACCCCAAGTCAGCTGGGATAGACTCCAGCCCCATGTGACCCTAATGAGGATTAAGCGATGTATAGATAATGGATGGATGGATGTACTCCAGCTGCTGCAACTGATTATTAAAATTGTAACCAGAAGACAGAATATAACATGTGAATGCTCTAACATCAAGATGGGAAAAATACAAAATACTATGAGATCTCGCTGATATTGATCTAACTGATAAGATATTTCAACCAACACATTCAGGTTGTCTTGTTTTTTGCAGTTGTTTTTTTTTTCCGCTGGTGCCAACATCGATAGCTGAGAAATTCACAAAAAAAATATTGTAACTTTCTCAAACAGGTCAAGAATAGAGGAACACATTTTAAAAAAAGAAGCTGTTCAACAAAAAATGTTGTAAATTGTACATCATCTATAGCACCCATATAGTGCCTTTTTAACCTGAGCTAGGTACTACAAAGTGCTTTTGTCATTCGACCGTTCACACACATACTCACACACCACCTATCATTCTTGTCTGAGGACACTTTGGCACTTTGGAGGGGCCACGAGACCGACCCAACAGGCTTACAATTATTAGGTAACACACTCCACCATGGACAACCCATTCTCCCACCTAAGTCATGGCTGCCCCACAAAGGGCAGCACAAGTAAACCTGGTGAGAGTCACGACTTGATATCTTGTCACAGACACGCAATCAATCGCCGGAGTCTCCTTTTCCTCTGGTGTATGGGGGTTTATCATTCATTTTAAGGCTGAAGTGCCAGTTAAGAAAGGAGGCGCATTAGCTGGTGGGTTAAATGTTGAGAGTGGTGTTAGCTGATGTACTGAACAATGGAATGGTTTGTTGGTGAACACTTTAGACTATGATGAAGAGATTCAAAAGCTCTTTTCAAATATGGGGCATGAGGCATAGTTATTGTTCTTCATGGCTTCATGCAGCCATGCGTGATGAGTATCTTTAACCTTTCCTAACTGTTAGTGTCTGTTTTCATCGCAGTGAAGTTTTTTTTTTGTTTTTTTTATGGACATGTAATTTTGTAGCCTAATAGAATTGAAATTGTGGGGCAAAGTGAGTGACAAAGGTATGCTGTGATTTTGGCACATAAACTATGTAATGTGTAATGTGTCTCTATGATGTTTTTGGACCAATACTGATGCTGAAATGTGGAAGAGTTTCCCTAAATCACTTCACACAACCCAAAGTACCACTGCTTGTGTGTGTCTATTGATTAATGTGACAGTTCAGTTCAGACTTGTGCCATTTTGAAAAAGATATGGAAATGTTTCAAGGTATAACCTAAAAAGATTGCCAGCATGGCTTTTTCAGAAATGTGACCAAGTTGGACATGCAGACATGTAGCCGACACTTTATATTGCTTTCAGATGAATGGAACAGAGTACAAATCTGAAAGGGGCTAAAGTGTATTTCAGGCAGCTAGCATCTGGCAATGAAGTGGTAGCCAATGTACACTACCAGTCAGAACTTTGGACACACCTTCTCATTCAGTGGTTTTTATTTATTTGCATTATTTTCTATATTGTAGATTAATACTGAATATTAACAATTTTTTGCTTATAAAATAATTCCATATGTATTCTTTTATAGTTTTGATGTCTAGTTTAGTTTAACTACCCAGCTCCAGCTGGGTAGTTAAACTAGCTACTCAGTGCAACAGGTTGAGATTTGCTGTATGGTGAGAAAAGCTGTTAAATGATGCTAAGTTGTACCGCAAGCTACTTAGGGGTAGGTGTCTTTACCTGACACTAACACATGGATCACCAGTGATCAGTGGGGACTGGCCCAATGAGATAAATGCTTCTGAAGAATATGCAGGGAGGTATATCCCATAGTGAGGCATCAAAACAAATGCTTGGAACGAGAACCATATCAATGCCTATGTTTTCTATGCAGGTATCACCAGTCTCCTTGGTAGCGGTGTATATACAGCAGCTTATCCTCTTCATGACGTAAGTAGTATTCATGCTTGTATAAATTATTTTTATTTATACTTGTAGTTCCACACCAGGGGGGACGTCGAAGCTGTTGCAATAAATCACATTTTTGTAATCACTGGAAGATGAAACCGACACCCGACTGTTGTTTGTTGTCTTCAGATTAGTCCATCTCAGATGATTAAAGCTTGCCTTTTGGCTTCCAGTCACTGTGCACAAAAATGTGCTTTAGTTTTGTTTTTTTCTTTGCTTTTTCAGGGGGATATTAATGAGGAGAGTGCAGAGCCCAATGACAGAAAGGTAAGACTGTTATTTCTAAACTTATGGTAAACTTATATTTACATTTGTACAGCTTTATACACATGGACATGAAGAGAACACACTGACACAGACTCTAACACCACAACATATTATGTTGTGACTTGAGTTTTAAATTTAGAATGCAATAAATTGGATCTGCTTTAGTAGGTTATTTGTGTTTTAAACAATAAATGGGAAGTTCACACACTAGTTAGTGTTGCTAAATTGAATCTTAACAGAAATCATCTGCTGGTCCTGCTAAAACACACAGTAAAGTAGAGAAGAAAGTACAGGAGTCCGTTTAACAAAGTAGGTTTAGTGAAAACTCAGTCTGTTAACCCGGACATGAAGGAAACTCTGAGTTTTCCGTTTCACAAAGGGAGGGAACTCAAACCAGAGACAGAGGGGTAACTCTACCCTGTTTCACAGAGAGACGTAACTTAAGCTCTCGGTCAGTTACCATAGTAACAGAGTCTATGAATCTAACCTGGTCGGGACCAGGCTCATCTCGGTAAACCTCGAGTTTCTCTCTGTCTCCGCCCTCTTTCAGCCACACACACTATTTGATTTCCTCATTCATTCATTCAGGCAGCAGGTGAGTTTTGGCGAAGTCTAGTTCTGCCGTCTGTCAAAATGTCATGTCCTTTCATTAATCCAGTGGATGAAGGAGCAGCATTACTGCACAGAGAATTAAATATTCGTCGGGAGATTATCAGACCGCGCATAGATGTTCTCGCATTTCTGGACAATTATGTTTTTGAGCGGTACCGTTTCACGTCACAGTCCATAATCTACATACAACCTAATCCGTCCTTACATTTGCAACATGACCAACCACAGTCATGCTCTCACATCCCAGCAGATATTGTGCATTGCACTGCTTTGCAAATGGAAGTTTTTCATGTCGGAGATGCAGAGCACTTCAGTAAGGCATGTATGTATGTGTGTGTATATATATGTGTGTGTGTGTGTGTGTGTGTGTGTGTGTGTGTGTATGTATGTATGTATATTAGGGCTGTCAAAATTAGCACGTTAACGCGGATTAATCCAGCACCATAATTAATCAGATTAAAAATTTTAACGCAATTAACGCAGCGCAGAATGACTCAAAATCCCTGAAATGTCTCTGGCAACGCATTTCGGGTATTTTAAATTTGATGGGTAGCTTCTATTTCACCGGTGCAGCTTTTCCAGTGTTTACGGCATTAGTTTATCAGCTCAGGAAACACACAGACCAATTAGATACGAATTCAGCCATCCCACCTGAGGCTACTCACAAAAAGATAAACAAAAAAAGCACTCAGAGACTGCAGTGCTCTGCCAAGACTGTTCATTCCTCAATTTGTGTATTCAGAAATCACAGCAACATAGAATCTGGATATTTAATAGCCTATAGATTGACCCACAGACTAACTAAATAAAAACAAAATTGCCTTGCGTGAACACAGGTTTGTGTTGTGAATGCATATGTTATGTAGTACAGATACCGAATTCCATGACCGAAATATGTGACGGGTCAAGTGAATTGTTGCAGGTGTTACCGACCCGACTCTGCCGGCGAACCGTGGTTGGGCAGCCTCGGGTAGCGCTTGACCGCTTAGCTTAGTGCGGCTCGTTAATGGTAGTAGCCAGTATAAGCCCGGACAAACTTTGCAGGGGGAGAACGAGGCACTTTATTGAACCGGCAGCAACTGTCCACACTTACAGTTCATCCAGGGTACACTGGCTTCTCACACTTGCCCTCTATGACTGGCTATATATATCATCAAGGTGCATCTCACTATGCCTCCGCTTCCACACTCATCTCTGCAATGACACACACCGCTGCAGCGCTCCTCCTTACGTCACCCTCACTCACACACACACACACACACACACACACACACACACACACACACACACACGCCACAACCTGCCTAGGTTAAAGGAGAGCAGGCTTGGTAACTGACACAGCCTTCACTTGTTGTCATGGTTACGGTGACGCCATCCCGGCCGTTATATCTCACACTGGAAAATCTTAAACAAATCCGTGGATCCAAACTATAAGCTGCATCACTGCCAAAATCTAATGACACGGTCCTCATGTCATTTCTGACCTTCCCTGAAAATTACATCCAAATCCATTAGTCTGTTTTAGAGTAATGTTGCAGACGGACAGACAGATTCACAGACAAACATATGCCAGTCGTCACATAACTCCGCTGTTCCTTGATGGAGTAATAAACAAATCGACACCGAGAGGAAAATCACCCTGTACATGTTGGCTATGTTTGGCTCAACATACAGCTGTAAGCCAGCTTCTCAACTATGAATATAATCCAAACTAAATATGGTTCCAGACTCACCAATGAGCTCCAAATGTGTTTGATAAAAACCCTGACACCGTTCAGACCAGGATTCATAATACTGGAAGTTCAGTTCTCCCATTAAGCAGCAGGGTATAAGGGGAGTGATATAAGAGAAAAAAAATGTAAAAGTGTTCAACTGTTAACATTTTTTGAGATTTAGGTATTGTTAAAGATGTATATAAGTTGGTTCAGGTTGTTCAGTCATTATTTTTCACTTTATTTTCAGATGAACAGTTATATCAAAAGTTATTTATTAATAAATGTTGAAAAAATGTTTCTGAACCGTACTGAATTTATTTGATTTGACGATCAGTTATTAATTAGATGCAGACACTAATAAAACTACGAGGTTACATCAACATATATCACACTAATTCTGAACCTGTGCTTTAATACATGTTCTCTGACTGGACCTCTTTGAATTTTAGTTGAATACAAAAAACCCCCAAAGACGGAACAGTCCACCAACTTACAGTAATAGGCACACTCTGCAGGAAAGAGTTTTTTTTCACCGAAGCACAGGTGTTTAATAAACATGTTAGGTGCATATATATTCCCTTCTTTCTTGAATCTGTTTCCTCATGCAAAATAAAATGTGATGAATATAGATTAAAAATGAATGATATCTAATTATGATTAATCGAAATTAATCCACAGCAACCCTGTGATTAATTTGATTAAACATTTTAATCGTTTAACAGCACTAATATATATATATATATATATATATATATATATATATATATATATATATATATATATAGATATATATATATAGGCATATTACCTTTTACAAAAGCACTTGTGTCTTGGGTGGTGGTCTCAGAGGATGAGCTCCCTCCAGGGATTCCCTCAGCCACTGGCCTTCCCAAATTCTGGCCTAGGACCAGCTCCTCTGCCTCCATTAGAGGTGGCGATGCTGGGCCACCACCTGTTTTACAGGCATCTGCTTTCTTTCTGTTGGCTGAGTAGAAGTCTGTGTTAGTTTAAATAGGCATAATTATTTAACAGAACGTGATATGGATGCAGACATAACAACTGCAGAGTCAAACAGCCACTTCATATTTAGGCTACTTCACAATGTAAAATATGATCAAAATGAGGTACCTCCATGAGATTATGCTGAGATCTTACCTGTTTGAACAATGTTTTCATATTTCATCTTAAGCTGGTGCCAAATGCGCTTCTCCCCTGCGGGATTGCACCTAAATGAAATAACTTAATAGGCTACTATTCAAACAGTTTTCCCCTGTAATATTATTGTGATTTAAACTTAAGCATTGACGTGTTCAAACTTGCCATATGAGTGCATTAAGATTTCCAATTCAAGTGGGGTGTAAAATGCAGTTGTTGTTTTGTTTTTGGTTTATTAGGTTTTTTTTTTTTTTTAAATATTGCAGTAGATAGGTTAAAACGGTTCAAATAATGCAATTAATTTCTGTTGATTGTCTTCTGCAGCTTTTGTATGAGGAGTGGGCAAATTACAGTGTGTTCTACAAGTATCAGCCCATCGGACTTGTGCGGTAAGAAGATATTTCTTTAGGTATTACTTTATGGCCATTCGTGCTTATATTTCAACATCTGTATACTAACTGTAGTTTAATGATCTTAGTTTAAAGTCTTCTGAAGTCATTCCACCATTTGAAATTATGATAGTTGTTCTGTCTTTGTTTTTTTTTGGGCACAAGCCCATTAGCATTTGTTATTTCCATCTTGCATCCTACCGTCCATCTTTTGTCAAGTTGTCAGTTGTTTGCATAACCTAGTGAGATCAGTGCAGAGCTGTCAGATGATGTGCACTTACCATAAATACCCAGCAAGAGCACCACACCCAATAAAAGTAAAGTTTAATTATTTAGCATCAATTCAATTCAATTCAATCTTATTTATATAGTACCAATTACAATTCAATTTGTCTCAAGACTCTTTACCAAATCTATATGCCTAAATCCCCAGAGCCAGCCCTGTGGCAAGAAAAAACTCCCTTTAAACTGGAAGAAACCTTGAGCAGAACCACCATTCCTGAATCCATCAGGTCTTACAGACAATTCTAAAGCAACTGTACTCGATGACACATCTGTGACAGTTGTAGGAAGGGCCAGATTAATTTTTTCTCTGATTGTAACAATTTTATCTGTAAGGAATCTCATGAAGTCATTACTGCTCAGAGCTAAAGGAATACAAACATCAGGGAACTTTACATAGTTAGGCCAAGATCTTGCAATAATATAAAGAAAAAATTATCTTCATGAGGAAGCAGTTGGGTGAGGGGAAGGAAAAACTCCCTTTAGGGGAGGAAGAAAGCTTGGAAAGAACCAGACTCAAAGTGGACAGGGGAGAGAGAAAAGATGTGCCTTTGAGAGACAACAAACGATAACCAGTTACATTTTTGTCTTTTGCAGATACCCTTAGAGTTACAGAACTCTCTCTCTGAGTACAAGCTATAGTGCAATGTTCTATGTATTTAATTATGTGGCTTGTTTGTTCCGTCAACTTCCTGGATAGTACTTGTCTCTACTACCTCAAATAACATTTGCTCAGCACTGCCTGCTGCATTGTTTTAATGCTGAGCTTATTTCACATGTTTATACACCAATTTAGTATATATAATCAAAATTATTTCCATCTTTTTGTCTTTTGTTTAGGAAGTACTTTGGTGAGAAGATTGGTTTGTACTTTGCCTGGTTGGGTCTGTACACCCAGATGCTGATTCCTGCCTCTGTAGTGGGGGTCATTGTCTTTCTTTATGGATGTGCAACAGTCGATGACAACATACCAAGGTAAACAGAAATAACTACAAACACACACACACACACACACACACACACACACACACACACACACACACACACACACACACACACACACACACACACACACGCACAAGCACGGAAATGATTTACTGATTCAGATATTTGCTGAACTCCTCAATGAGTGTATCAAATGGGCCCTAATTAAATTTTCTCAGTCAACAGTTACAGTCAATCAGAATCACTCATGAGAAGTTAAGAGGTCTTGCTACTAAGCTGCTACTAAGAAAATTTGATTAACACAGCTTTCTACATCATGAAAACTGATAATTGAAATTGCTGCGGCTTTGTTTTTGACCCAGCAGATTCTGTTATATTTCAGAGCTGGATACTTAAGGCTACCATGATGATCTATTGCATCATTGCTCCTTGTTTTTCTTGTTGCTGAAGATAGTTATTGATGACTCTGGCCATATGTTTTGGGTTAATTTGGATATGGTATGGTATTGTGTTACCAATAGGAATTAAAACATCCAAAATGTCTAAAACTTTTACACAGAACTGTGTATAAATTGGAAGACACTGGGTAAATTTTTGTTTTCAGTATGTATTAGCCTCATTTCTTACGGTATGAGTTATTATCTTAGTTAGACATGCTATTCAACAAGATACAAGGACCAACGGTGCACCTCTCTTTTCCTCGTCACGGAGCAGGAAGAACTTTTCTCAGGCCAAAACAGCCGTTAGCGTTGAGTCTACCAGGCCTGACCCTTTGCACTCACATGACCAGCTACTCACTCTCTAGAGCTTACACATACTCTGCCACGCACAACTGCATGGCTTTATACTCTAACAACTGATCAAACACTAGCACTTGTGAAATTTGTTTAGAAATCCATAAGCAGAATCAAAATTAAGCTTTCTTAGCAATTCCTTCAGAATCAAAACTTTTGAATGGGGTTTTGGTGCTGAATCCGAATGTTAAGTGGTAGCTATTGTGTTTCTACCTCCCACATCAAAAATAAAGTAAGATAAAATGTACGGTTAAATAAACCTAATTTTGGAAATGAGGTCAATACTGGAAAAAGATGTTTGCTAATGTAAACCAATGAAGGAAGGTAAAGACAAAGGAAATATAAATGTGAAAAAGCAGAAGAGGAAGAAGAAATACAAAGAGCTGGAGACAGAAGAAAACGTTTGATGAATTTGTTCAGAATTTAGGGCCTCCTGTCCTTCCTCCGCCTGCTTCTTATCATCCAAAGGATATTATGACATGCTGCCGGTACACAGTTGTACATCACTTCATCAGTGTACTGAGCACCAGGAAATTAACTGCTTCAGTGCAAATGTCAGACATTTTCCCTTCAAATTTTTACTCCACCTCAAAGGTTTTTCAGTTAGTTTTCCCAAACATTTGAATGGTCAAAAGTTTTAGAACATCCGGATTTTTCCTTTTTTTTTTTTTGTTTATTTGAAATTCAAGTAGTACAAGTCCAATGAACAACTTGAAATGGTACAAAGGTAAGTGGTGAATTGCCATTAGAAAAGGTAAGCTTACCCAAAACTGAAAAATAATGTACATTTCAGAATAAAACAAAAAGGTCTTTTTAAGGGAACAAGAAACAGGTTAACAACTTAAAGCTGTTCTGCAGCAATGGAGGTTGTTCAAGCCTTGAAAGTTGGTGCTACCAAATCCTACAATTGTCCCAATTCTTCTTGATTACTTACAACCCCCTCTGTCTGCATAACAGTAGTGTTGGAACACACTATACTATACCCTTGAGAGCATTATTTGAACAGTATTGTACTGCAGAAAGTAGTGTGTTGCTATATAAACGGTGAGGAAGAGGTGGTTAACAAAAGAAGAGAGACAGACCATCATAACACTTAAAAATGTAGGTCTTTCATTCATCAGACATTGTGAAGAAAGTCAAGGTGTCAGTGGGTACAGTTTTCTTCACCATCAAAATGCACTGGGGGGAAACTCTGACAGGAAGAGGTCTAGAAGACCCAAACCACAACAGAATCAGAAGACAAGTTTCTGACAGTCAACATCTTGATGATAGGTGGCTCACAGGACAACAGCTTCAAGTTACAGCTCAATAGTGGTCATAATAAGCCAGTTTCAGTTTCAACTGTGAAGAGAAGACTTGGAGTTGCCAGAATGCCAGTTGCTAGCCAGCTTAGCAATAAAAAATATCTATTAAATATTTCACAGTCTAAATGTATCATGGGATGGTCAAGTAAACCAGACCAGAATTGATAATTCATCTAATCAGGTTCGGCTTCATTCAAATTATTTATTTATCGCTTTTCTTTACATACATTTAGGGCAACCACTCACTTATTGTCATCCCATTAATTTAAAACACCTGCCTTTAATTTTCACCTTCAAATTAACTGCTAATCTTAGAAGTTCACATATTTAGGCTTTGTGATATTAGATTATTCTCCTCAGTAAATGATTACCAAAATTGACCAAGTATATACTGTATTTTTTGTCTCATTTCTTTAATTAGTTTTTTATATTTACTTTTAGAACCTGATGATGTTTTGGGTCTCATTTATTGTGAAATATTGAAAATTCTAGGGGTTCACAAACTTTATATCCTCTGTAGATTTTTGTCACTTTTATGATCATAGTGACCGGTGATCAACACGTTGATGTAAAAACCATAATCTGTTCTGGAAATGAATCAATAATAAAATGCTTGATGTCCACATTAAGCAAAAGGATATCCCCAAAAATCTGCATTTAGCATCGTAGCAGATGTATTAAATACTTAAGACTTAAGAGACTTTATTGTCATTGTTCAGAAGTACAACGAAATTTGTCTGAAGAACACGACAATTAGCAGCAGTGCAAATAATAAAAATAGTTAAAAAATACTCTCAAATAATAAAAACAAGAATCAAAGTACTATCTACAAACAAAGTAAAGTGGTCAGTGCTGATAAAGTGGTCCACAATTATAATGATCATAAATTAGACTACGTGTGTGCATGCGTGAACGAGGGTTTTGCAGACTGACCAGTCAGTTCTTTTGGAAAATGGCATCACCATTTTGACAAGATCCCGTGGACATCAGTGTACAGATAGTGAGAGGGTTTTTTTTCCAAAAGGCGAGAGTTTTTAGAGCTACAAGCAGATTCAAAGCCATTTAATTGTTGTGCAGGCCATTGTTATGATATAATCCCAAAATATAAACTGATGAAAGTAATGAAGCCTTGTACCCTTGTTATCCTATAAGGTATGTATGTACACTTACTTAACAGTTTTGATTATGCTTAATGTTTGTGTGTGTGAATGGGCAAATGAGAGCTGCTTTGCAGACCCTAGCTATGTTTAAAAATATGACATATCTGATGCATATAACCCTAACTATAGTTATATCTACTCAGGCTTAACGGTGGTGATACTGATAAGCCTATTAACTCACACATTCACACAGTCAGCATTACTTTACTTTTTTTTGCTAGTTTTGCCTCCTGGCTTTGACTGCAGGAGCAGTGATGCTTTGAGCTTTGTATATTGGGTCAGGATTTTAGTTTGTCCCTCATCAGAAATATGCATGGCCATGTTTATAATTGGTAGCCTCACAAGAACATGGCCGTTAATTAGTCTAACCGAACGGTGTCTGCACAAATGTAGTCCCACAAGCATGGAGAGGAGAGGAGAACTACTCCTGCAAAAGTACAGCAAGCAAAAGAACTGAAGTGTTAGCACCTAAATTTAAGCTACTGAATGTAGAGAAAGTAAAGGATTCATCATGCCAAGTGGTCCAGTTCAGAATAAAATATGTAATATTATGTGATTGTAATTACTGATGCTTGGATGTGATTGTCACTTTAATGTTGCAGCAGTTAAAAGTGAATGAGATTTTAGTATTCACAACTGAATAGTTTGCAAATATCCCCCTGGGTAACAATAAGGTTTAGTCTTCTGCGTCTGTTTTTATCACTGCGGTACTTTTGGGAATTAATAGGCTACATCATAATTTATTTGTTGATTATAGTTTAGATTATTAATGTGAATAAGTAATTAATAGTTAAAGTTATACAATAAATGTTGTGGCGTGCGTACTAAATTAACCTCTGAACTGCAGTGCTTTTGTAGTGTGAGTGGGCATTGCTACATCACTGCAATCTGACTTATTTGTTAAAAAAAATTGTTGAAAATATTAAAAAGAAAGTGTTGGCATATTAGTTGTAAATTTTTACCTCTTCTTGAAGCAGGCAACTTGGCCTGAAGTGGTCCACCATATTTGATACTAGTTAAGACATAAAGTGTAATTAGTGACATGTTAATATGTTGTCCTAACTGATAGAAATACAACTCTTTGTGCATTTGTGTTGTGTGCATGTGTGTGAATTTCAGCATGGAGATCTGCCATCCAAAGAACAACATCACCATGTGTCCTCTGTGTGACAGAGTGTGCAGCTACTGGAAACTTAGTACTGCCTGTGGAACAGCCCGGGCAAGTCACCTGTTTGACAACCCTACCACTGTTTTCTTCTCTATATTCATGGCTTTGTGGGGTGAGTGAACACATATCAGCTCTTTCACAAATAGACAACTACAATAAGTGTCCATTTTGTGAGTTCTACCTATTAGTGTAGACATTGTTATTGTGGTATATGACTACTATGAGTCAGTAGTAATTAGTAATTAAATGTTACCTCTGTTGTTCTAATGATATTCTTCCCGGTTTAAAGCTGCTATGTTCATGGAGCATTGGAAGAGACGGCAGATGAGACTAAACTATGAATGGGACCTTACTGGGTTTGAAGAGGAGGAGGTAAGTAATACCAAAAGACACCATTTGTTATCAAAGAGTTCATGTGAAAGTGTACATTACATATGTTCTTAAAAGGTATTTATATACATTTAGGTTTGACAAGAGATAAATCACATTTTAAACATAATTCTCATATTTTAGAGTTTCATAATGTTTAGCTATGTGGTTTCACAAGCTAAACATTATGGATGCCTTTTAGGTTTGTTTAATTGCTTTGTTAGTGCAGGTATAAGAATTCTAGGCTTGTGTCCCATCATTTGAACGCCTTAAGCGTCCATAGTTTTATTTTTCTTTTGTTTTTTCCAGGATCAAAGTTAGACTATTGAAACCAAAGACAACATTATGAAAATGAAAAACAAGAATAAAACAGAAACATCTAACATCATTCAGAAGAAAGAGTGTAGTGATGAGCTCAATAATCCCAAAGGGAGCTGTAGGAAGACCACTGCTGATAATGACAAAGAAAAGCTGTATTTTTTTCCTTTTCTTGTGCGATTTGCTATTTCAAGATATTTCTTGCTTGAAGTGCATTTCCTTAATGTCTGTGCATTGGCTTTTGCACATGTAGTATTTTCTGCATTTTTCTTAATGTTTGTGTCTTATTTTTGTCTCAGCATTGGCATTTATTCTGCTACTTTGATGCTAACCACATTATTTACAGTATATAGCATTTGTTATGAGTGAACTTGTAGTATTTTAGGACTTGTGTATTTTGCCCTTAAGTGTCATCATATAGAGTAAAACCAGTCATTTTTCTGCGTTTTACTATTTTCTGCATTTGTGGTATTGTATACATGGGAAACATTATAAATATTGAGAATGCAAAAATTATTATTATTATTATTATTATTATTATTATTATTATTATTATTATTATTATTATTATTATTATTATTTGGGACATATCCAGGCTAGAAAGGTATTTAGTAGACTTTTTCAATCTCAATAGCAAACTTCCCTTCTCAGCCTATAATGGGTGTTGTTTTTGTACTTACTTACCTTTGCAAATGAATAAAACTAAAAAAAAAATAAACCAAATTGTATGCACACAGATAAAAATGGCTGCAAATAAACATTTTGGTAATGAGGGTTTTTCTGTAAACTAAACCTCAGTGTAATGACACTGACACTTTTTTGAGGTAATCACTTTTGAAATATCAGCACACAATAGTATCTACTGTAGACCATATGATACTAGCAGTATGAGTTAGGAACCTGGTGACATCACTACAGCCAAATAAGGATGTCCAGAAACAATCCAGCAGTTTATCCACAATATCTCAACCATTTGATTTTGATGTTAGACTGACATGTCACTAATAATCACATTTACAAAAACAGTACAAAGTTGATGCAGAAAGTGTGTCAGTAAACTATTGGGTGTTTTCAGTTAACTGTTAAATTCTGTTGATTTTCTATTTTTATTAATGTCATTTTTTGTTGTCAGGGTGCATTAAAAACATAGTCTCCTTAAATATAGGTTCCAAGTAAAACACCAGGTCACAAAAATCAAGAGACTTTGGTACAGGAAATTTCCCTTCGTACTTATATTGTTGTCTGTTCTCATGTATTTGATTATGAAACATTTCATTTCACTACAATTTGCTCTTTAACACTCCAAGGACATGTGGTGGCATGATGTGATATTTTTAATTAAGGGTTTGTGGTTGTTTTTACTATACTTATTCTTTGTCATTCTGGGTTTGTTTTTCACAGGAAGCTCTAAAGGTTTGGATTAATTCCTATTGTTAAATAAGCTGCTCTCTCCACGCTTCATTGCCTATCTTCTGCTGCTGCCAACCTCTGGTCATTACAAATTGTGCATGATTTGTGTGTTACTTTCAATGGTATTTGCAAATGCTTACACCATGTGCAGCATTTACAATGACATCTTCAGTTCACTACACAGTATCTGAAAATTTTAACTGCTTTAATGTGACCCTCAGTGGCCAAACAAACAAACAAATTGCCTGACATACACCTGCAGAGTCAGCATTAAACTTTTACAAGCTAAAAATATATACACTCCCTAATTTGATGAAAATGGTGAAACCATAATTACATGATTCAGTTATAATTTTGAAGGGCTTCATGATAAAATCTAACATATATACACTCACTGGCCACTTTATTAGGTACTTATTGCTAGTAAAAGGTTGGACGCCCTTTTGCGTTCAAAATTTCCTTAATTCTTCATGGCATATTTTCAACAAAGTGTTGGCAACATTCCTCACAGATTTTGGTCCATGTTGACATGATAGCATCACGTGATGTTGTCAACCAAACATCCACGATGCCAATCTCCCGTTCTACCACATCTCAAAGGTGCTCTTGGACTGATATCTGGTTACTGTGGAGGCCATTGGAGTACAGGAAACTCATTTCCATCTTCAAGAAACCAGTTTGAGATGATTTGAGCTTTGTGACATGGTATACAGACCTGATCAAAATCTTAAGACCAGTTGAAAAATAGCTAGAATTTACCTTTTGCACACTTGGATCTTAATGAGGTTTTAAGTAGAGCTACAATATGCAAAAGCAAGAAGGGGGAGTGAGATAAAAACCACTTTGAAAAAGTAATTGATTGAAAACAAGTAAACTGAAATAGGCTGTTTATCAGCTGATGAAAAGTTTAAGACCACAGGCTATAAAAGCCCAAATCTGCTCAAAATTCTCATTTTCTGTCAGGCATTCACACGGTCATTCCCTCCTGATGGCTAAAGCTAAGAAGCTTCCTCTTCTTGAACGTGGTCGGATCATTGAGCTGCATAAGCAAGGCCTCTCGCAGCGTGTCATTGCTGCTGAGGTTGGACGCAGTAAGACAGTCATTCTAAATTTTTTGAAAGATCCTGAGCATTATGGAACAAAAAAGTCAAGTGGTAGACCCAAAAAAATTACACCTGCGCTGAGCCGGAAGATCTGATTGGCTGTCCGTCAAGACACAGGGCGGTCCTCGACCCAAATTAAGACCCTTACTGGTGCCGACTGCAGCGCAATAACCATCAGACGGCATCTGTGGGAAAAGGGTTTCAAAAACAAAAAATGAATTCAAAGACCTCGTCTCCTACAACGCCACAAAACTGCCTGTTTAGACTTTGCCAGGGAGCATCAAACATGGGACACTGAAAGGTGGAAAAAAGTTTTATTCTCTGATGAGAAAAAAATTTCACCTTGACGGTCCAGATGGCTTCCAACGTTACTGGCATGACAAGGAGATCCCACCTGAGATGTTTTCTACCCGGCACAGTGGAGGGGGGTCCATCATGATCTGGGTGCTTTTTAATTCAGTGGAACACTGGAGCTTCAGGTGGTGCAGGTCGTCAAACGGCGGCTGGTTACATGCAGATGTTGCAGCAGGCATCCCTCATGACTGAGGGCCCTCGTCTGTGTGGTAACAGCTGGGTTTTTCAACAGGACAACGCTGCAGTTCACAATGCTCGCTTGACCAAGGACTTCTTCAGGGAGAATAACATCACTCTTTTGGACCATCCCGCATGTTCCCCTGATTTAAATCCCATAGAGAACATTTGGGGATGGATGGCAAGGGAAGTTTATAAAAATGGCCATCAGTTCCAGACAGTTGATGCCCTTCGTGAAGTCATCTTCACCACTTGGAGCAATGTTCCCACCAGCCTCCTGGAAACACTCGCATCAAGCATGCCCAAATGAATTTTTGAAGTGATTAACAAGAATGGTGGAGCTACTCATTACTGAGTCCTACTGAGAACAGTTTTTGTTCTGGTTTGGAGAGTTTTTTGTAATTTTTTGAGCAATGGTCTTAAACTTTTGATCAGCTGATAAACAGCCTATTTCAGTTTACTTGTTTTCAATAAATTACTTTTTCAAAGTGCTTTTTGTCTCACTCCCCCTTCTTGCTTTTGCATATTGTAGCTCTACTTAAAACCTCATTAAGATCCAAATGTGCAAAAGGTAAATTCTAGCTATTTTTCAACTGGTCTTAAGATTTTGATCAGGTCTGTATTATCCTGCTGGAAGTAGCCATCAGAAGATGGATACTCTGTGGTCATAAAGGGGTGGACATGGTTAACAACAATACTCAGGTAGCATGTGACATTTAAATGATGCTCAATTGGTACCAAGGGGCCCAAAGTGTGCCAAGAAAATATCCCCCACTGCAATTACACCACCACCACCACCAGCCTGAAGCACTGATACAAGGCAGGATGGATCCATGCTTTTATGTTGTTTACGCCAAACTCTGACCATCTGAATGTCGCAGCTGAAATCGAGACTCACCAGACCAAGGCAACGTTTTTCCAGTATGCTATTGTCTGATTTTGGTGAGCCTATGGCCCAATTGTAGCCTCAGTTTCCTGTTCTTAGCTGACAGGAGTGGCACCTGGTGTGGTCTTTTGCTGCTGTAGCCCATGTTCTTCAAGGTTTGATGTGTTGTGTATTCAGAGATGATATTCTGCATTCCTTGGTTGTAACCAGTGGTTATTTGTGTTACTGTTGCCTTTCTATCATCTCCAACTGGTCTGCCCATTCTCCTCTGACTTCTCATATCAGCAAGGCATTTTAGTCCACACAACTGCCACTCACTGGATAGGTTCTCTTTTTCGGACCATTCTCTGTAAACCCTAGAGATGGTTGTGCATGAAAATCCCAGCAGATCAGCATTTTCTGAAATACTCACACCAGCCTGTCTGGCACCAACAACCAACCACCAAATCCACTGGTTTCTTGAACATGACAAGGAATTCACTGTACTCAAATGGCCTCCACAGTCATCAAATCTCAGTCCAGTAGAGCACCTTTGGGATGTGATGGCACGGGAGATTGACGTCATGGATGTGCAGCAGAAAAATCTACAGCAATTGCGTGATGTTGTCATGTCAATATGGACCAAAATTTCTGAGGAATGTTTCCAACACCTTGTTGAAAGTATGCCACGAAGAATTAAGGCAGTTCTGAAGGAAAAAGAGGGTCCAACCTTTTACTAACAAGGTGTACCATTATCTATACACCACTTAATCCTCATTAGGGTTGCAAGAGGTCACAGGATAGACCTGAGTCTATCCCAGCCGACTCATAGTGAACGTAGGGTTCACCTAGACAAGTCACCAGTCTATCACAGAGCTACACACAGAGACAAACAACCAATCACACTCACATTCACACCTACAGACGATTTAGTATCACTAGTTAACCTCAGCATGTCTTTGGACTGTGGGAGGAAGCTGGAAAACCCGATGAGAACCCACGCTGTACTGGGAGATCATGCAAACTCCAAACAGAAAGATCCCAGGCCCAGGCTGGGGTGTAAATTGGGGATCTTCTTGCTGTGAAGCGACAGTGCTAACAACAGAGCACTGTGCAAGCCAAGTTAAAAAAATTCCCATTCAATACTAAAGGCTTGGTATCAACAGGCTTCAGGTTAGCTTCACTTCAATATCACTTTGCTAACTTCATCACATCTGTCTCTTTCTGGCAAATAAACTGAGTGGAACCTGGGGTGGATCTAGGAAAACTATATACTACAACAGATGTAACAACAGTGGGAGCAAAATAAGTGAAATACTATTGCTTTATATTGACAGAAATATATTGGACATATTAATAAAGATAGTTCTGTCCAATACGATAACACACAATCTACAACCTCATAAAATGGTTGACAAACTAGTTGTACATATTTATACGGATTATATTATTTTATTTATTTTTGCTTGCGATAACCAACTTACACTGCCTGTCCAAAAAAGAAAAGTCACCACCTGAATTTAACTTAGCAAACAGATGAGTCTTCCTTTGGACAATTACTGCAGTGATGAACATGTTTCAGCTAGCAACAACTTACTCACCCCTATCTGATGCAGTGAGGAGCTTCTCATTTCTTAAATAACAATGTTGGAAGACATATCCTATGGTCGTAGAAAGGATGTTAATCTGTTTCAGAAGGGTCAAATTGTTGTCCTGCATCAAGCAAAGAAAACAACTACGGAGATTTCTGAAACTACTAAAATCAGGGTAAGAGCCATCCAACACATTATTAAAACCTGAAAGGATAATGGTGAACCACCATCTTCAAGGAACAAATGTGGTCGGTCATGTGGTCTGATGAGTCCAGATTTACCCTGCTCCAAAGTGATGGGGGCATCAGGATAAGAAGAGTGGCAGATGAAATTATGCATTCATCATGGCTAGTGCCTACCGTACAGCCTGTAGGGGTTAGGGTTATGATCTAGGGTTGGTCAGGTCCAGGTTCAGCTATGTTATGTTCCCAAAGAATGAGGTCAGCAGACTACTTAAGTATGCTTAAAAAAAAAAAAAAAAAAAAAAACAGATCTTTCAATCAATGTTGTTTTCAAAGCTAAAGGTGGACCAATAAAATATGAGAGTGTACAATTTATTTTTTTGTTTGGATGGACAGTGTATAATTATATGTTATAGTAATATGAGCCAATTAATTGCATAATTCTTCACAAAGAAACCTCACTCCCAGGTTCCAAGAGCAGCAGCAATTTAACTCCTACCAATCTTTACAGTAAGGCAATATTTCTGGTCTTGCGGTCTGGTCACCTCACACTTTTCCTCTTCCGTTCACTTGTACACTAGGCATGAAAATTCACTTAATTGTCTCTCTCTCTCTCCACACACACACACACACACACACACACACACACACACACACACACACACACACAAACCCCCCACACACACATATGTATGTATGTATACATACATACATACATATGTATGTGTGTAATGTTTTTTTTATTTTATATTAGAAACATTAAAATCTTATATTTAAAAACTGAGTGGTTCAATAGAATAGAATAGAATAGAATAGAATATTCTTTATTGTCATTATACAATGTATAACGAGATTGCAGAGCTTCTCCTTTTCAGTGCAAGGAAATCTTAAAGTAGTGCAAAAACAGTCTATTTACATATATACAGTATAAATAACAGATAAATAACGGAGTGAATATAAATAGCAGTGAATGAGACAGTGGTGTATATTGCACAGATGCACTATGTTGTTGGCTTTGTGTGAGACCTGTGAGAGTTCAGGGTGGTGATGGCTCTCGGAAAGAAACTGTTTTTAAGTCTGTTTGTCCTCGCTTTAATGCATCTGTAGCGCCTTCCAGAGGGCAACAGATCAAAAAGCTGAGAACCGGGATGTGAACTGTCCTTGATAATGTTCTGAGCTCTGCTGAGGCACCGGGTGGGGTAGATGTCCATGAGGGAGGGGAGAGGACAGCCAGCAATCCTCTATGCTGCTTTGACTGTCCTCTGAAGCCTCGCTCTGTCTGCCTCAGTGTAGCTCCCGTACCAGGTGGAAACGCAGTATGTCAGCAGGCTCTCTATGGATGAGCTGTAGAAGGCCAGCAGCAGCTTCCTGTCTAGGTTGTATTTTCTGAGGACTCTCGGGAAGTGTAGCCGCTGCTGAGCCTTCTTTGTGACAGCCGTGATGTTGTCTGTCCAGGAGAGGTCATCAGAGATCTGGACTCCCAGGAACCTGAATGTGTGGACTCTCTCCACACACTCGCCATTGATGTAGAGGGGGGCGGGTCAGTTCTGTTCCTCCTGAAGTCCATGATGATCTCCTTTGTCTTTGAGGTGTTTAGTGTCAGGTTGTTTACTGAACACCAGGTTGTGAGTTTCTGGACCTCCTCTCTGTAGGCTGTCTCGTCACCTTTTGAGATCAGACCGACCACTGTGGTGTCATCAGCAAATTTGACGATGATGTTGTTTCTGTGGGTCGGTCTACAGTCATAGGTGTAGAGACAGTACAGGAGGGGGCTCAGCACACAGCCCTGTGGTGTACCGGTGCTCAGTGTGTGGGTGGAGGAAAGGTGGGGGCTAAGTCTCACAGACTGGGATCTGTTGGTTAAGAAGTCCTTAATCTAGCTGCATGTGAGAAAGGGGAGGCCAAGGATGTCCAGTTTGTTTATCAGGATGTCTGGTATGATTGAATAGGTGAGTATGCCTGGATTAGTGTTGTTTTCATTACCTCTGAAGCTTTCAAAGGAAACAGCCTATAAGGAATAGGAAGAGTAATGCTAATGTAGTGGGGGTTAGGGTTATGTTTTCGAAGTGTTATTGTAATGTGTGTTTGGGGTGACAGGATTTGATTCACTGATAGATCATGTGTATGTAGGTATGGTAGGGGATGGATGACATTAAAATGAACCCCCTGCGCACAACACAACATTCCAATTTCCAAGTGCTGTCACTCCAGTGTAGAGCTTCTAGCTTTTGTCTCAGGAGAGTCAGATTCGGATGCTATACTTTTGTGTAAGATGTTTCTCCAAATTACTGAGGTTAATCTGTTTTACTGTTAACTTCCAAGAGGTTTATTTCTACTCTGAGCTCCCTCCGGATGTTTGAGCTTCTCACCCTATCTCTGAAGCTGAGCCCAGCCCAGGAAGCTCATTTCGGCTGTTTGTATCCTCGATCTTGTTCTTTTGGTCACTACCCAGAGCTCATGACCATAGATGAGGGTTGAAATGTAGATGGACTGGTAAATCGAGAGCTTCACCTTGCAGCTCAGTTCACTCTTTACCATGATGGCTCGGTGCAACGCCCGCATTACTGTGGATGCCACACCAATCTGCCTGTCCATCTCTTGCTTCATTTTTCCATCACTCGTGAACAAGATCCCGAGATAGTTGAACTCCTTCACTTGGGGAAGCAACTCCCTCCCAACCCGGAGGGAGCAGTCCACCGGTTTTCAGCAGAGAACCATGGCCTCAGACTTGGTGGTGCTGAACCGCATCCCCGCCGCTTCACACTCGGCAGCAAACCACTCCAGTGCATGCTGAAGGTCACAGTCTGATGAAGCCAACAGAACCACATCATCTGCAAAAAGCAAAACCGGACACCCTCCTCACAGCAGCTGTACATTCAGATCCTATCTAGGAACACCACAAACAGGATCAAAGACGAGGGGCAACCTTGAATCCAGCACCCACTGGAAACGTGTCTGAAGTTGTGCCAAGTATGCGGACACAGCTCTCACTTTGATTGTACACACCCCGAATGGCTCGGTACCCCATACTCCCGCAGTGCCCCCCACAGAACCCCTCAGGGGACATGGCCGTAGGCCTTCTCCAGATCCATAAAGCACATGTAGACTGGCAGGTCGAACTTCCATGCTAACTTCAGCAGCTCCGCAAGGGTAAGGAGCTGGTTAATTGTTACAAGACCAGGACGGAATCCGTATTGCTTCTTCTGAATCCAAAGTTTGACAATCGGTCGGAGCCTCCCTTCCAGCACCCTAGAGTAAACATTCCCAGGGAGGCTGAGTAGTGTGATACCCCAGTAGTTGGCACACACTCTCCGGTCCTCCTTTTTGAAATTGGGAGCCACCACCCCGGTCTGCCACTCCACTGGTACCGTACCTGATGCCAACGCGATATTGTAGAGACGTGTCAGCCAAGACAGTCCGACAGTGTCCAAAGCCTTCAGCATCTCAGGGCGAATCTCGTCCGCACCTAGTGCCTTGCAACCGAGGAGCTTCTTCTTCTAGAAAAAAACTAAAGTGCAGTGTACATTGCGCAAGAGTGCAGTTGTGTGTGTGTGTGTGTACATGCGTGTATGTGTGTGTGCGTGCATAGACCTATATGTTATTTACATGTTTACATTAGTCCCATGTGCTGTAGTAGACAGAGATGCTGTATTTTTGGGTTAGAGTTCACAGTCCTGACTGCGATGGAAAGAGAGACAAAGACTATGTAGATCTGCACATTCTAGAGGAAATAACATTGCAGAATTACACATAAGCCATTTTGAAATAGGAAGGATTGTTTTCATGGATGTACATTAATTTTAAGTGCTCATATGTGCTACTGACATAATGAAAACCTACCAATAATTGGAGCCCTCTAAATTCTCAGCTTGAAATCCTCCTCTGTTTTTACTTCTGTTTTCATATAATGTCAACCCATGCTTTAACAGCATTTTTGTGGTCCCTGTTGACACATACATGAATGTTATTTAAAAGGAAGCTATTTCTGTGTGTTTCAGTGTTTTATTTACACACAAGTGTGCAGTGTTGACAGGTTGACAAGGAAAACAAAGGTTTTGACTTTTGATGTCAGAATGTAGGTTGTTGTGTCCTTTGTTTACATGAGGAGATTTTGTGAAATGGCAGATGTGGATAAAAAGATTGCTGGTGCTAACTTTGCTAACAGGACTTTTCACATGTTTACAGACAAATGTACAACTATTCTTCCACTGTAGTTCGGAACAGAGGCTTCGGCATAAGTCTGCACATACAGTGCATAATATATTTCCCCCTCTACAGAAATCTTCTATTTTTGTGTATTTGTCACATTTAAATGTTTCAGGTCATCAAGCTAATTTTGATGTAAGAGAAAGATAACCCAAGAAAACACAAAACGCATTTTTTTGGTGATTTTATTTTTTGATGGAAAAATGCTATCAAGCCCCACCTTGCCATTTGTGAAAAAGTAATTGCTCCTTTAGCTGCCAATCTACCAAGTGGCCAAATTAATTTGGCAATTGCATTCAATTTCACCAGCCACACTCACATATGATTACTGTCAGGCTTGTTGAATCTAAACATCACTAAATAGAACCTGTCTGGCATTGTGAAGTAGCTAAAGAGTCTCAAAAAGCAGCACATGATGCCATATTCTAAAGAGATTCAAGGACAGATGCAAAACAAAGGCACTGACATTTTGCAGTCTAGAAGGTTGCAAAGCCATTGCTAAGACTCTGGGACTCCAGAGAACCACAGTGAGAGGCATTATCCATATAAATGGAGAAAACATGGAACAAGAGTGAACCTTCCTTATATATATATATGAGCCCCAAGACTTTTGGAAAAACATCCTGTGGACTGATGAGTCAAGGGTGGAACTTTTTGGAAGACACGGGTCCATTACATCTGGAGTACAGCTAATACTGCATTCCACAAGAAGAACATGATACCAACAGTGAAACATGGTGGTGGTAGTGTGATGGTTTGGGGCTGCTTTGCTTCGGCAGGACCTGGATGACTTGTTATCATTGATGGAGCCATGAATTCTACTCTCTATCAGAAAATCCTTCTGGAGAATATCCACCATCAGTTCATGACCTAAAGCTCAACACAAATGGATTCTGCAGCATGACAATAACCCAAAGTACATCAGCAAGTCCATCTCTGAGTGGCTCAAAGAGAACAAAATGAGAGATTTGGAGCGGCAGAGTCAAAGTCTGGACTTGAATTTAATTGAGATACTGTGGCAAGATTTTAAAAGGGCTGTTCACGCTCAAAAACCATCTAATATGACCAGACAAAAAATATCCTGCAGAAAAGAGGGCCAAAATTATTCCATGGTGAAGTAAAAGACTGATAAGTTATCACAAATATTTAACTGCACTTGTTGCTGCCAAGGGTGGACCAAACCAGTTATTATATTTAGGGGGGCAGTAACGTTTTCACAGGGGTGATACAGATTTTCTAAAAATCTTCCATAAACCGTCATTTAATAACGGCATTTTGTGTTTTGTGGGTTATCACTGTTTGATCCTCAATGAACATAAATATTCATGAGCTCAAACATTTAAGTGTGAGAAATATACAAAAATAGAAGATTCTGGTAGGGGTGCAAATACTTTTGCGTGGCACTGTATGATTCCGCCATTCCACCATTGTCGGTAAACACATACCCAAGTATGTGTGGATGAAGCCTTTCCACTTTTTTCCCCATTTGTCTTCATTAATTTGTTAGCAGTAAAAAGGAGCATTTTATTCCAAATTAATTGCTGTTTTCAATTCAGTGCAATTCAATTCAATTTTTTTTATATAGCACCAATTACAGTCAAATTGTCTCGAGACGCTTTACAGAACCCATATGCCTGACCCCCAGAGCAAGCCAAAAGGCGACAGTGGCAAGGAAAACACCCTTTTAACAGGGAAAAAAACCTCGAGCAGAACCCGGCTCTAATGTGGGGGGACCCATCTGCCTGCTGGCCGGGCAGGTTGAGAGGGACAGAAGAGGTAGAGAGGTAGAGGTAGAGGGGTACAGATAGAGGGATAGAGGGGTAGAGGTAGAGATAGAGGGATACAGATAGAGGGGTAGAGATAGAGAGGTGGGGGGTGGGACACAAGGACCATAAAACACAGCCACACATCTGAAGTATCCAGCTCTGGAACCAGGGACACTCGGAGAAAGGACACAGGGAGAAACAGAGTGAATGTAATGCAATAATGGTATATATAGTAAATAAATAGGTAGTCAGAGAAAGGCTCAGTGCATCAAGAGAGGTCCCCCAGCAGCCTATAGGCCTATAGCAGCATAACTAGGGGCAAACTAAAGGGACGTCAAGAGGGGAAGTCAGTTGTGCAAATGAAAACACCAGCTCACCCCCTCAGGGTCCCCCAGTCAGCCCTAACTATAAGCTTTGTCAAAAAGGAAGGTTTTAAGCCTGGTCTTAAAAATAGAGAGGGTGTCCGCCTCCCGAACCCAAACTGGGAGCTGGTTCCACAGGAGAGGTGCCTGATAACTGAAGGCTCTGCCTCCCATTCTACTTTTAGAGATTCTAGGAACAAGTAAGCCTGCAGTCTGAGAGCGAAGAGTTCTGCTAGGATAATATGGTACTATCAGGTCTTTAAGATATGATGGAGATTGGTTGTTAAGAGCTTTATATGTCAGAAGAAGGACTTTGAATTCTATTCTAGATTTAACAGGAAGCCAATGAAGAGAAACCAATATAGGAGAAATATGATCTCTCTTGCTAACTCCCATCAGTACTCTGGCTGCAGCATTTTGGATCAGCTGTAGATGTTTCAGAGAGTTTTCTTGCACATGACATCTGTGAAACTTGTTTCTTCAAACACCGATGTCCCTATCTATCTTGTACATCCATTTTAGTTTGTTAATGTGTTTTACTGTGAATGTCTGTCATTTTTCTTTGTGTAACCATCATAGGACCATCCCAGGGCTGAGTATGAATTCAAAGTAATGCAGAAGTCTCTGAGGAAAGATAAAAAGTCACATCACAAGGTAAGTACTGTAGACTGAACATGAAATATTTGCATCTTTCAAGATTTACTGTTTGTGTTAAGACGTTATCTGTTTTGTTTTGTAGCACTTTATATTCCATTTCAGTTGCTTTCCCCTTTATGCTTTAAACTGTGCAAAAAGAATGTTTCTGTGTCTGTAGGCCTAAATCTACCTGCCAACTATCTGATAACCACACCTAATATTTCTGCAACTATGCCCTCTTTTCCACTCTCTTGATTTGGTAGCACAACTCATTTCTGTAGTTAATTAAATTGCTGTGCCTTGACTGTGTCACAGTAGCGTTAACATGAACAATTCACAAACAAACTAATCTGTTAGAACAGGTTTGGAAAAGGTTTGAGGTTACCAAGACAGTTTCATGGTTTCCATGAAAACTCACACATTTATTCATGCGTTAACATCTTTGCACAAGGGTTTTCTAATCATCAGTTAGCCTTTCAACACTCACTCAATGTACCATTAGAACAGAGGAGTGATGGTTGCTGAAAATGAGTCTCTGTACCCCTATGTAGAGATTCCATTAAAAGCCAGCCTTTTCCAGCTAGAATAGTCATTTACCAAATTAACAATGTCTAGACTGTATTTCTGATTAATTTAATGTTATCTTCAGTGAAAAAAACTGCTCTTCTTTAAAAAATAAGAACATTTCTAAGCAGCCCCAAACTTTTGAACTGTAGTGAAGTTTAATTAATTTTACAAAAAATCCCCATGTTATAAAGAACAACACACAGACCTTCCAAATCTTGATCCATTCGTACAGAGGTGATGGTGGATGTTAGTTACTGTGTACAAATGTATGAAATGATAACAGCTGTAACAGCTGTATGACAGTACAGTATGCTGGAAGATGGTGTGATTTGATCCATTTTTACTCAGTGTATTTAAGTCAATGAGGTCATGAACATGAGCCTCTATTTAGTCTATGACAATTTATCCTGGCTAGTTTGAGAATAGAAGCAGGGGTGCTTATAGACCTCTGAGAGTTTCCTCTTAAACAACTGTATGAACCAATAAATAGGCAAAAATGAGAAAAATAATGCTGATTTTAGTGTTGTCTGGCTTTGATAGCCACTATGTCTTAAAGTACCAATAAAAAGTATTCACTCCCCTTGCAAGTTTACCCCTTTTATTGTGTTCATGTGAGCACAGTGAATGTGTCTCAGGTGATTTGTCGGTTAAAGGCACCTGTATCTGGAAGGTCCCATCACTGGTGAATCAGTGCTCACTGGAACTACACCCTGAAGACACAAGACCACTCAAAGGAACTCTGTGAAAAGGTTATTGAAAAGCATAAATCCTGGAATGGATACTAGAAAGTTTCTAAGTCCCTTGAGGCAACTGTGCAAAAACAAAAGAGACTAGTGAGAGAGGCCACCAAGACACCTATGACTCTTCTGAAGACATTACAAGGAAGAGACTCTACATACAACTGTTGCCTGTTTTTCACCAGTCAAAACTTTGTGGCAGAGTGGCAGAGAATTAGCCACTGTTGAAAAACGGCTTGTATTAAATATTTAGAGTTCATTAGAGGGCCCTTGGGGGACTCTGAAATCAACTGGAAGAAAATTATTTGGACTGATGAGACCAAAACTGAACTCTTTGGCCATCCAACTAGATAGTATGTTTGGCAGACATCTGTACCATAAGACATGGTGTTGGCAGTATCATGATGTAGAGATGCTTCTTCAACAGCAGGCCCTAGAAGACTGCAAAGACTGTAGAGGGTAAAATGGGGCAGTGGTGGCACAATGGTTATGTTCTGGACCCGTGATCCAAAGGTCGGAGGTTCATGGCTGGTGCACTCTGGGATAGCCTCTGGGGATTAATAAAGGTAGGGATGTGGCAAAGTATAGGGAAATCCTGGAGGACAGCCTGATGGAGTTTGCTAGAGAAATGCTACTTGAAAGCTACCCAGCAAGACAATGGCCTGAAGCATACAGCCAAAGCGACACAGATATGGTTTAAAGACAACAAGGTGAATGTTCTGGAGTAGCCAAGACAAAGCCCAGACCTCAATCCAATTCAGAATTTGTAGCAAGACTTGAAAAGGGCTCTTTACTCACAATACTCATGCAACCTGACAGAGTTTAGACAGTTTTGCGCGGACTCTGTAGATTCATCCAAAGACAGGACGGCAGCAGGGTCACCAGTAGCTCCACCAACAATAACTGCAAAATATCTTACCACAGAAGTACATTTGGACAGACAGCCTTTTCAATCAAATTAGCTTACAATGTTTTATGTGTTGTTTCTAAAGGTGTTGTTGGTCCCCTTTGTCTACTTTTACTGAAAAACCAACCAGGGACAGGAGTTGAAAATTAGCTTAATGCTATACACTCTATATGCAATACATCATATGTTTTCTATGTTAATTGCATGGTCTCTGATCAAATAAAAAATAAACTAACCCCTATCCACATATGCTCAATTTGAAAAGCAATAAAAGGACAAAACTTCTAAGGGGGAATAATACATTTTACTGGCACTATATGTATATCTACTCTTTTAGATGGATTTTTTGCACAGTGTTTTAAAATATCCTTTTTGAGTGCCTCAAAGTGTTGGATGGTTGCACTCAGAGAGCGTTAGGTCCAGAAGTTCTTCACAACAAGCACAAATCAGAATTTAAATAGAATGCTTTTACTATTAGAATTCAGTGTTTTCACTTCTGCCAAAATTCAGGCTGCGTTCAGGTTGCTCAAAAATTCACAGATGTTGAGCATGTCACACTTCTCTAAATTTACATGTTGCAATTACATGATTTATGCATTTATTTATTTTAGATGGAAAAGCTCACATGTAGAGACCGCCTCCCCGCCTACATGGCTAACATTGTTATGATGCTGTTAATGGTAAGAAAAGTCTTTTTGTATATTGCCTTTCACTGATGCTTTGTGGAAATTTTGTGCCGTTCTTATATTCACCCCTTTCAGTCTGCCTGTTCTGTTTGTAATCTTTTAAACTTTGTCACTGTCAGATTGGTGTTACGTTTGCCATTGTGTTTGGTGTGATCCTCTACCGGATTTCCACTAAAGCCGCCCTTCATATGAGCTCCAGTTCGATTACAAGAAACCATGTTCAACTGACAGTGAAAACCACTGCAGCCATCATCAACCTGGTGGTCATCCTCATACTGGATGAGGTATATGGAGCTGTGGCACGATGGCTTACTGTGTTGGGTGAGTAAGAAATAAAACTTACTTCAATTAGGTGTCCAGGCAATCTTTTTCTTTATATTCTTTTTTTTTTGCCTGATACACCGCCACATGCCAGACAGAAGAACAGCATCCACCAACTGAAACTGTCTAACACAAAATTCAAGGTAGGAAAAGTGCTTTTGTAAATTGTGTTTATGGTTTTAGTAATGCTTTAAGTGTTGTGCCATCCACCGCCACCTCTCCTTTAGAGCAGGTCTCCATCCTTTTCCACTTTTCACTCATGTGGGTGTCAGTGAGGTGTGTGTGTGTAGATGTGTGTGCTGGAGATCCATTGCATAATCAGCCGATTGAGGACACCTGTGGCAGGGAGTGGCTCATCTACCTCTAATCTGCACCTGCCATGAAAGAAGGGCTTGGTTCACACCTCTTACTACACACATTCTTTGTGCCGCTTCTCATCTGGATTCCTGCCCCGTGCAGAAGATAGTCTCTCACCCACCTGGATTATGATTCATCATCATTCATTCTCCATTGATCCGCAACCTGCAGACCCACGCTGCAGTATTCTCCAAGCCACGCCGCTCACTTCCTCAGCCCGTGTCCCCTAGCCACTCTCCCATTCTTGACTGTCAACTAAGTAGATAGTTTTGTAGCTTGCTCTCATCAATTGTTGTAGTCACTCTCGTTTGATACTTTACTTAGTGTTGTGGGGCTTAAACTTGTGTTTGTTAATCAGTATGCAACGATGATCATCATCCCACATTAGTCAGGAAACTGCTCAACCTTGGCCTTCTCCCACCTACCTGCTACTGGATTAAGGACTTTTTAACAGAACATCTTCAGACAGTCAGACATGGAGCCCACCTCTCTTCCACAATAATACTCAACACTGGTGCACCGCAGGGATGTGTGTAAAATCCAATGCTCTACTCCCTGTATACCTCCAACTGAGATATACACCGGCTCACCCCTCCAACTCCATCGCACAATTTGCAGAAATGGCATTGCATTTATTTTCAATAAGATGGCTGTTCAGTATGATATTGTCTTAAAATTTGGTCAAACTGTTTATGAAGCTATGAAAGGTTGGCAACATTATTTCAATGTTATATCCTTGTGCAGTTGTGTGTTCTGCTTGTGAGCCGGTTTTCTACTAATTGCAAGGTTGGTGGTTTGATCCACAACCCCTCCATGGGTCAAAGTGTCTCTGAGCAAAACACTGAACACCAAGTTGCTCCCAAGGGAGGGCTCGCACCTTGCATGGCATCTTTGCCACCATTGGCATGTGAATGGATCGATGAGAAATGCATTTTAAAGCGCTTTTGAACGCAAAGTTTAAAAAACCCATAAATGTTACCTTTTCACTCACAGTTAGGAAATTATGCTTTTTTGTCTTGTTTGTTAGGTTGTCAAAACTGGATGACTTAGAAGTTTTAATATAATTTTAAGAAGAAAATACTATTAGCTGTTCCTTTTTTTTAAGTGGTTGTCTGTTTTTCATTGCAAATTGTCTGTTCATTTTTAGAGATTCCTAAAACAGACAAAAGTTTTGAAGAACGTCTGATCTTCAAGACCTTCATTCTCAAATTCTTCAATGCTTTCACTCCAATCATCTACATTGCTTTCTTCAGAGGAAGGTTAGTAACTTCACATTTGTATGAGTGTAATTTTATAGTTCCATTTTCTGTAATTCTAGCAACTGAATAATATGTACTTTAATATGAATAAAGTCATCAAAGACAAAGGACACTTCTTTTCTTAAATCTTCTATTTTCCCTCTAGACTGGTAGGCAGACCAGGCAGCTACCTATATGTGTTTGAATCTTACAGGATGGAAGAGGTAAGGTTTACATTTTTACAGATTATATATATATAAAAACTTTCATAACTACTACACTGCAGTTGAACTTAATGAATGAAATGAATTATATATTTACAGTGCCTATAAAAACTGTTTACCCCCTTTAAAAATTTCCTTTTCAACACTGAATCATGGTCAAGTTCACATTTTTTTTTGTTTGTTTGCTTTTGCTGAGTTTTTTTTTTTTTTTACAAGAATTTACAAAAAATACTCCTTCATGTCAAAGTTGAAAATAAGATATCAACAAAGTAATGTTAATTATTGTCAGATTACAAAGGGATCATGAGTGCAGCTCTTTTCAAGTCCAGCCACCAAGTCTCAATTGGACTTAGGTTCAGGCTTTGACTCTGAGACTCCATAACATTAATCTTGTTGTATCTAGACAGTTCCTGTCTAGCTTTGGCTGTATGCGTTGAGCAATTGCCTTTCTGAAAAACAAATCCTCTCCCTAAGTTGTACATCTCTTGCAGAATGCATCAGGTTGTCTTCAAGTGTTTCCCAATACTTTGCAACATTCAGTTTATCCTCTATCTTCACAAGCATTTTAGGACCCGCTGCTACGAGGCATCACCACATTCTGATGCTTTCCCCACCTTGCGTGATAGGAATGGTGTGTTGGTGATATGTGCAGTGCTTGGTGTCCGCCAAACATAGCGTCTAGTCTGATGGTCAAAAAGTTTACTTTTGGTCTCATTAGACCAAAGTAACTTCTTTTAGTTGATTTCAGATGACTCATTCATGTATGTTGTGAATTCTAGTAAATAGTAATTATGCTTTTTTTTTTCACTTTAAGTTTTAGATCCATAAAGCTTTGACTGGTCAAGAACTCAGGCAACAGTTGTATGCACAGTCTCTTCCATCTCAGCCGCTGAAGCATAGTCACGCAAATGTGCCATATTCCTTCCATTTCCTAATGATGGATTTAACTGTAACTGTGTGATATTCAGGGACTTAGAAGTTTCCTTCCATCTATTCCGTGACTTATGCTTTTCAATAACCTTTTCACAGAGTTGCTTGACGTCTTTACGCTACAGTCTCTTTAGACACATTCCCTGCAATCAAATAATCTCCATTTCACTAATTGTTTCACTTCTAATACCATTTGGCTGCACCTGGGTTAGATTGTGTGAGTCACTTTACAAGGGATGAATACCTATACACATACTTAGTGTACATTCTGTATTTTTTTTATTAATTTACATTACTTTGAATAAATTTGTAAATTCTTGCTCAGTGACGCTAAATTAACTTGACTGTGATTCAATGTTGAAAAACAATATAAGTGGAACATTTTCAGAGAGGGAAAGGTTTTTATACACACTGTACTTTTTAAACTTCTTCAGGTTGAGGCACTTACTTGGTCCATTGTCCAGGTCTTTCATGTTGATTTGGGAAACCTGGGCATTTGTGATCAGTTATCAGCTTGAACATGTCAGTTAGGTCCTGGGAGACAACACATTTCGAGGAATCTGAGCATAGCAGCTTTGTGAACTCAGCACAGTTCAAGAGCAAAAATCAAGGCTTCTAGCAGTCATCATTCTTATATAGGAGTAAAACATATACACAGCACAAATATTTGCTACTAACACCAACTGACACCACTGTGGGTCTTTTTGGACCATAATATGTCAGTATAGAGTTCTGAAAAACTTTGGCTTGTGGCTGGTGATAGGTCCCAGTGTGTTGGCTTTAAGTAGATCATACAAGTGGGATGTACCTCCTTGTGGGGGTATGGAGTTTTTTTTTTTTTCCATTTGTCAGTGCACTCACCTCTGAATGAATGAACAACAAACAGTGAATGAAAGCATATAAGCAAACACACTAATTAATTAACCATGACCATCACTGGAAGCAGTTGGTACAGCGGTGAGCAATGAAGAATCACTTTGTAACTGAAAAGCCAATTGTAATTCCTAAATGCACCAGTTTAGCAGAAGGAAAGTGATACTTTCATATTGAAGCTTCAGGATTAACATACGATGTCAGTGGGAGGGAGAGGAATGCAGCAGGATGTGTCACTATGAGGATCTGCTGGATGAGTTGGTTCAGTAACACAGAGACAGGGCAAAACCTTTACATAGCTATGTTTAAAAGTGCATTAAAGTAAATGTACTGAGTCAAAGCTAATAGTCACAAAGAAAACATGACATAACAAAATATAAAAAAAAGAAGCCCATGAAAATGATAAATAAGAAGTCAAAGTCAAATAGAAGAAAAATCCCCATTTAAGTAAAACCAAGTAAAATTACACAGCTGTATTCCAGTGATTTTTTTTTTTTTTTTTAAATATACCAAAGGTTTTTGGGGACAAAATTCAAATCAGCATCTAGCCAATCATGGAGATGTTTTTCCCAACAAGTGGTGTTGAGCTTCACTGTTAGAGGCGAGGACAGAAGCAAAATTCCTTTAGAGCTTCATTTCAGTTCATGACTTAATGTACAATCCAACTCTTAAATATGTACAGTGATTGCACATCTGGAATACCACTGAACAGATTAATAAAATAATATCAAACATAATCTGTTTGTCTCTTACAGTTCCTGAAATAATAATAAAATGTTATTGGTTATTGTTTGCATACATGCATACAAATTGGGACACAAGCGTATACATTTAAAAAAAAAAAGACGAGTTATACATGCAAAGGATAAAAGTCTCTGTCTTTTATGGCTGTGATAGAGAATGGCTTGTTTGTGTCTTGTGTGTGTGTTCATCCTCTACAAACAATCCAATGATGTTGAATTTCCTTAATTTTTAAATATAAAACTGTTCTGTTAATTTTTGGATAGAAAGTCTTGGGTATTAGGAAGAGAAGAAGGTCAAAAATTCACAGTGAAGAATGCAATCTCCTCTTCTCCATAGGGTTGGCCATCTTCAGAATAGACTTTGTGACTTAAAGGATCACCTACCAGTCTTATAGCTGTGAGAAATGGTCTCTGGATTATCTGTGTGTTGATTTGGAATATGTCTGGCAACACATTGTTGTTCTGCTTCTTACACACTACAGCACTGTGACCAAGAATGAGGAAAATGAGAAGGGAGAGAACACATTATTACAACGCAACATTGTTGTGAATATTGCAGTGTAATACAGCACTCTGAGATGACAGGACAATTAGACCACACACTAATTTGGTGGTAGGCTAGTAAGAAATTTTGTGGGAGTTTCATTTTGGAATAAAAGAGAATTTAAGAGTTGCATGAAGTTTCAGTGAATGAAACTTACTCTTTTGAACATCATGATGACGCAGTGGTGATTCTGCTGTTGGATGGATCTGTCGATGGTTGAATCGGCCTGTTGATGTGGGTCAGAACAACGGTCTCAGAGAACTCAAAGGACTTAATGAGAGAGCTGATGGTACTTATGTCTAACTTGAGAGGGAATGAAGAAAAACTTAAAGCAGTGCTTTCAGGTATGGTCTTTCAAAGGGACTTGTGCATATCAATAACTCAGGAAGGGGTCTGGTGCAATCTGTGTCAGGGAGGGTTTATGTCCAGATGTCACTCAGAGTTACACTTTTCAGATATTTTCCAGTGGTTTATATGGCTTCAAAACAGCACAATATTGTGACACATCATTTACATGTTTATACTCAAAACAAAACTAAATACACAAGGCATTATTAGAGAACGAACAGACTTATTTTAATGTGATTATCAAGATTTTGACCACCACTTCCTGCAGAGTCGAAAGCCAGTCAGTGTGTTTCTAGTGTCCATTTGGTCCTTAGCAGTTCTGATAGTAAATGAGGATGTGGGTCAGTCTGGTGGCACCATGCACAAAGATTCACTATTTGTGAGCAGGCTGCTCTCACTTTGCAGTGGATGTTTCCAAAAAAAAAAAAAAAACACGACAGGCAGCAACTGGTTACATTTTTCACTGTGTTGTGTTCAGGAAAAGTTACTTAAAATCCTCCACCTTCTTTATCTCTACTCCCTATAACTTCACACTTCCACTTGGGTCCGTCTCATTCACACACATGTATTCTGTCTTGCTGTGGCTAACCTTCATTCCTCTCCTTTCCAAGGCATACCTCCACCTCTCTAGATTTCCGTCCACCTGCTCCCTGTCCTCATTTCAGACCACAAAATCATCAACAATCATGGGGATTCCTGTTTAATCTCATCTGTCAGCCTGTCTATCACCGTAGTGAACAAGAAGGGCTCAGAGCTGATCCTTGATGCAGTCGCACCTCCACTTTGAGCTCCTGTCACACCAACAGCACACCTCAACACTATCTTACAGCCCTCATACATGTCCTGCAAGACTCCAACATACTTCTCTGCCACTCCAGACTTCTTCATGCAACACCACAGTTCCTTTTTCAGCACCCTGTCTTATGCTTTCTCTTGATCTACAAAGACACAATGCAGTGCCCTTTGACCTTCTCTGTTCTACTCTATCAACATCCTCAAAGAAAATACTGCATATGTTGTAGTCCTGTAGTACCATTCTGCTGCTCACGAATGCTCACTTCAGTCCTTAGTCTAGCTTCCCCTACTCTTTCCCATAACTTCATTGTATGACTGACCAACTTTATTCCTCTGTAGTTGCCACAACTCTGCACATCTCCCTTGTTCTTAAAAATCAGCACCAACGCACTTCTCCATTCCTCAGGCAAACTCTCTGAGATCTTGTTGAACAACCGAGTCAAAAGCTTTACTGCCACCTCTCCTAGACACTTCTATACCTCCACAGGTTTATCATCAGGACCAGCTGCCTTTACGCTCTTCATTCTCTTCAATGCCCTCCTCGCTTTATCCTTACTAATCTTTGCTACTTCCTGGTCCATAACGATCACATCTTCTACTCTTCATTCTCTGTCATTTTCCTCATTCATCAGCTCTTCAAAGTACTCTTTCTATCTTCCCATCACACTTCTGGCACCTGTCAATACATTTCCATCTCTGTCCTTTATCACCCTAACCAGCACGTCCTTGAAGAGATCAGTCTCTCCCTCCTTACTGTCCAACATAGTATACAAGTTATCTAATGCCCTTTGTTTGGCCTTTGCTATGTCTACTTTAAACTTACGCTGCATCTCCCCTTACTCCCGTCTTCTCTCTTCAGTCCTCTGTGTAATACTTCTTCTTGGCTAATCTCTTTCATTGTATAGATGCCTGTACTTCCTCATTCAGCTACTAACTCTCTTTATCTACTCTCTTTCCAGGAGACACACCAAGTACTCTCTTACTTGTCTCCCTGATCCCATTAGTCGTAGTTCTCAATCATCTGGAAGCACCTGCTGACCACCGAGAGCCTGTTTCAACTCTGCCCTGAAAACCACGCGATTTTCTTCCTTTTTCAGTTTCCATCATTTCATCCTCTGCTCTGCCTTTGCCCTCTTCATCTTCCTCACCACCAAAGTTATCCTATACACCACCATCCTATGCTGCCTGGCTCCTACCTCCACTCTTATAAGTCACCCTATGTTTCTGCCTCTTCCGGAAGAAAGTATTCACTACAGCCATTTCCATCCTTTTTGCAAAGTCTGCCACCATCTGTCCTTCAGCATTCCTGTCCTGGATACCAAACCTGTCCTTCACTTCTTTGTCACCTCTGTCGCCTGCACCAATATGCCCACTGAAGTCTGCAACAATCATCACTTTCTCACTTCTGGGGATACTCTGCAAAACTGCATCAAGCTCCCTCATTCTCTTTTAGCTCACATCCTACCTGTATAGCATGACCACTAACAACATTAAATATCACACTTTCAGTTTCCAGCTCCAGACTCATCTATCTGACAATCTTTTTACATTCAGCACATTCTTCACAAACTCCTCCTTTAAGATATCTCCTGCTCCATTTCTCTTATTATCCATGTCATGATAAAACAGTTTGAACCCTGCTCCAAAACTTCCAGTCTTGCTACTTTTCCACTTGGTCTCCTGAACACACAGTATATCCACCTTCCGCCTCTGCATCATGTCAACCCACTCTGTAGCTTTTCCTGTCATAGTCCCAACATTCAAAGTCTCTCCTCTCAGTCCTAGACTCTTGATTTTCCTCTTTTCTCTCTGCCTACGAATATGCCTTCCTCCTCTCCTTCTTCGACCAACAGTAGCCCAGTTTCCAGCAACACCCTGTGGTCAACAGTACCGATGGCAGTTGTTAATCTGGGCCATGACTGATCTGGTATGGAAGTCATAGGATTGATTCGTGTATCTGATTTGGCATAGGTTTTTGCATTGGATTCCCTTCCTGACACAACCCTCTACATTTATCCAGGCTTGGGACCAGCACAAGGAGGACACTGGCTTGTGCCCCCGTGAGGCTGTTTTATATAAAAAAGATTTTTAAAAATTTTTTTAAAAATTTTAAAGCACTGCAATTACAGAAAACACATTACAAAAACTATGAGCAAATACATAAAATAAAAACTAATACAGAACAAAGTGCAAATACAGAAAATACAACACACAAGTATGAAGGATGCAACCAGGTAAGACAACAAGATTCTTTCTTCTTGTCTTACTTGCTTGCACTGCACACTAAACAATAAAAAGTGATGGCCATGACTGGGACATAGTTGTTGTTGCATACGTTTGTCAATTAAGAGATCTCTCTCTTTCATCATTGCATCTTACAAGTCATGCTTGAACATTCACATAGCTGGTTCAGCGGCCTAAAGGTGTTCTTTCTTTCTTTCTTTCTTTCTTTCTTTCTTTCATGCAAATCCCTGCCACAGAACAGGGAAAAACAGATATTCTTTGTCTGAAGTCTTGCAGCTCCAGCTCTAAACTATGACACCGGACTTCATTTTGACCTTACTAAGTCTCCTGCATTCATACACAGTTGGTGTAACTGTTGACTGATAAATACCTAAACTCTGTGAGGACTTTTTTTCTCAACTTTATACAAATCTGCAATTTGTGATTTAAAGTCATTTGAGATCTTCTTTGACAGGCATAGGCCGAATGATTAGATGAACCTAATGAAAAACAAAATGTATCTCTGACCCTACAGGAAATAAATACGTGCATAAATAAAAATAAATTCCTCTGAATTATGTAAGTAGGACTCTAAAATAAACCGCATCATCTATAGTACACACATTGTTACTACAGCCTGTATCCAAAGGATCTGAAGAAAACACAAAAAGTGCTGTTGGGTTTATTTTTTAATTGTCTGTTTTCCTTTTATATTCTTGAAATCTCGACCTAGAATGTTATTTTGTTTTAGGTCTGCTTGTTTAAATGCCTTTTTGCTGTAGTTTGGAACTGTTTTGCAGTGTGCTCATGGAGGCTGTCTGATGGAGCTGTGCATCCAGCTGAGTATCACCATGTTGGGAAAGCAACTGATTCAGAACAACCTTTTTGAGATTGGAATACCGTAAGTACACATCACTTTCAATTGATTGTTCATCACTACATATTACATTGTCAAAAAGGGTCTGAGCATAAAATAATCTTTCTTAAATCACTGCTCCTTATAAAGTTAAGTGACAAGGCATCAATACTTTAAAAAATCCTGTATATTAATCCCTATCTAGCAACAGTCCTTTGATCTTAAATTGTGTGAAGGGTGCTTACTCTTACAAATCCCAATTTAGGATCAACCATTAAAGTATGCAGCTTTGTGAAACAAGCTATTTCTCTTAAATTTGTAATACCAATATTTTACTTGCATAGAATCCAATGAGAAAAGGTGAGAAGAAAATCATTTCCCCTTTCTCCATTTCATACGTTTAGTGTAGGTTACTTCATACAAAAATAGAAATTCTTTTCCCCCTATTGGTAAGGAACCATGTCACAACAGAAAAAAACAGACTCCATTCTTTTCTTGATCCAAGGAAGAAAGAAAATCTATCTCTCAATTAGGCACTGTATTTGTTATTTATCCAACTGACAACTTAACAGTGGAAATCAGCAAAATATGAACATTACATGTACATTGCCGATAAAAGTATTTGCTACCCTTGAAGGTTTTCCCCGTTAATTGTCTTTCAACATTGAATCATTTTGACAAAAAAAATTGCCAAAAATAAAAGACTTCCATGTCAAAATGAAAACAGATCTTAAAAAGTAATATCAATTGATAAAAAATGTAAAACAAGCAACTGGATAAATATTCACCCATTTCAAGTCAGTATTTGGTAGATGCACCTTTGACCACAGTCTTGGCCACAGTTAGTCTTGCATATCTAGAAACTGCTGTTTACCTTTGCTCTTCTTTGCAAAATTGATCAAGCTCTGTCATTTTGAACAGTGGTGATGATTAACAGTCATTTTCAAGTCCAGCTATAAATTCTCAATTAAACTGAGATCTAGCTGATCTGACTCAACTGCTCCAAAACATTCGCTTTGATGCTTTCTGTGTAGTTTTTGCTGTATGTTTTGGGTTGTTGTCTTTCTGGAAAACAGATCTTCTCCCAATTCATAGTTCTCTTGCAGCCTGCATCAGGTTGTCTTCCAGCATTTCCCAATACATTCATTTTACCTTCTGCTTTTACAAGCCTTTCAAGGCCTGCTACCACAAAGTATTGAAACATCATGATGCTGCCATGCTGCATGCAGCATCTATAAAGCTTTGACCGGTGAAGAACTCACTCAACAGTTGTTGTTTGCACAGTCCCTTCCATCTCAGCTCCTGAAGCTTGCAATTCCTTCACAGGAGTCATATATGTCTTGGTGGCCTCCCTCACTAGTCTCTTTCTAGCACTGTCACTTAGTTTTTAGGGACTGCCTGCTTTGGGCAGAATTTACACATGCCACGTTCTTTCCATTTCTTAATTTCACTGTTTTTCATGAGATATTTGGTGACTTGGCAATATTCTTGTATCCATGCCATGACTGCTTTTAAATAACCTTGTCAAGGATGTGGTGTGTTGTTTTGTTTTTATTGTGTTGTTGAGTGCTGGTTTACCAGTGGATAAAATTTCCAGAAGCAGCTATCTCATTGTTGAGACACGATCACTCAGATCAGAGGTGTCAAACATATGCCCCGCGGGCCAAAAGCGGCCCACCAGAGGGTCCAATTCGGCTTGTGGGACGATTTTGCAAAGGATAAAAATTACAGAGAAGACATTTACTGCAAATTGTAAATTTGTAAAACTGTAAATGTGAAATAATTTCTAGACCTTTACAAGCTGTTTTGATCATCAAGTGAAGTGCTAGATTGTTGAGTTCCAGATACCTGTGACTAAATGTTTTGTGCCTTTGGAGATAAACTGTGATCTGTAAGTTGTAATGTGTAAATGATGAACTGAGGCATAATATTGTTGAAACTGCACTTATTTTTCTTAAGAAACTTCAGGTTTTTCATAATGTTCTGTAAAAAAGATGTGTGAACATTTTCAGAATTGTACTTTTTTGCCCTAAAACAAATGGAAAAAAATTGGGGTTAACACTATTTATAGGTTATTATGCGCGGATTTTACTGTTGCGGCCCACTCGAGAGCAGATTGGACTGTATGTGACCCCTGAACTAAAATGAGTTTGACACCCCTGGCTTAGATGATTTCTATTTCTCACTTTGAACACTAATTCGCTGCACCTATGTGGAATATGGTGAGTCACTTTAAAGGGGGAGCATGGTGGTGCTGTGGTTAGCACTGTCACCTCACAGCTAGAAGGTTCTGGGTTTGAATTTCAGGCTGGGGTCTTTCTGTGTGGAGTTTGCATGTTCTCTCTGTGCAGCATGGATTCTCACCAGGTGGTCCAGCTTCCTTCTCCCAGAGACATGCTGAAGTTAATTGGTACTTCTAAATTGTCCATAGGTGTGAATGGGTGTGCTTGGTTGTCTGTCTCTCTGTGTGGCCCTGCAATAGGCTGGCGACTTTTGCCCTAAGTCAACAGGAATAAGCTCCAGCCCCCCATAACCCTACACAGGATTAAGCAGTGTATAGCAAATAGATGGAGTTTACAGACATGATACTTAAGCAATCGCTTATTTTCCGTTTTATATTTTATCCTTTTTATTGATTTGCAGAAGTTGGTTTTCACTTTGACATTGTTTTTCCTATACATTATTGTCAACAAAGCCATATTGACCATGATTCAATGTTGAAAAGCGATAGAGTAAACTTCTAATACTCATATATGAATACTTATAGTTGGCATGGTAACATATCAATCAAGGAAAGAGAGAAAATGTATGACAATATGTGCAATTCTCCTGAATGTCTGCGTGTGCACATGTATGCATGTGTGGTTGTGTTTTTCTGTCTGTCTGTCTGTCTGTTTGCATGTATGTGACATGTTCCTCAGCAAACTGAAGAAGCTGATTCGATTCATTCGGTCAAAACAAGGAGCTTTTCAAGAAGAAGAGAGGCAGAAGAAGCTGCAGAGATATGAAACTGATCACTTCCTGGAACCATTTGCTGGATTAACTCCTGAATACATGGAAATGAGTTAGTACCACAAACATGATATCCCCATCACAGAAAAACACAGTGTCTCACAGTGAAGGAAACAGTGTCACTACTGCACCCACATGGGATGCTACCATACTTAGTACTGACACAAGTAAGACCTTAATACACATGTATCACTACTGTCACTAAAGGGTCATCACTGACAAAATGGAGTCATACCTGTGTTTTTGCAGGGTAAGTTCAGCTTCTACTAGCTCCTACTAATGAAGGCCAAATGCTTAAAATTATGTTGTGAGTCACTGCAAAAATGATGTGTCGACACTGTATGCACAGTGATAGAAACATGCATACACATTCTGTATTAGAATTATAAAGCCTTGCATACTACTGGTTCTTTGACAATGATGAAGATGGATACTAGTTGATGACCTGAATGAAAAGTTGTGCTACTGCATTAATACAAAGCCTTACTGAATGACATGTAGCATCTGTAGAATCACTTGCTGTAATTCTACAGATGCTACATGTCAATGTGATGCAGATGCCAATGTGGTACTTTGACTTTTTTTAGCCTTCTCATCATTATCATCTCCTTTGCATGAAGTCAATTTATAAATCAAAAATTACCCATGGCAATGCTTTTTGAAAGCATCTTGATTCACTTGACTTGCCTGAAGGGTTAATACAATACTATATATTTTATATCAAGCTAGGGTGGATTTATTCACAGACATGAGCTTGTTAATAGTGACCATTTTCTAATATATTCTTCTGTATTCCTCATTTTCCAGTCATTCAATTTGGTTTTGTTACATTGTTCGTTGCATCCTTCCCCCTGGCTCCACTGTTTGCTCTGCTCAACAATATAATTGAAATACGACTTGATGCCAAGAAATTTGTGACAGAGTTACGAAGACCAGTGGCAGCAAGAGCCAAAGACATTGGTGAGTTATATTTCCCATGCTATATATCATATAAAAATGTGTGAAATCTTCCAGTGAGATGAAATGTTGCACCTAACACTTTTGTAAACATATTCCTTGCAACAACAGTGCAATAGGAAACTAATTGTAGACAATTTGGTTGCTAATATGTATTGTTTTGTCCACAGGTATATGGTACAACATACTAAAGGGGGTAGCAAAAGTGGCTGTCATCATTAATGTAAGTAATACATTATTGCATGTTATTTATGCACTGTCTGCAGGTATTCAAATGTATTATTTTATTGTCTCTGTCATCACATTGGTTGTGAAACAGTGCACTCAAAATTCTATTAAAATTTACATTCACAGTTGTAAGCAAAAATTTACATACAGTTGTAAAGACCGTGCATATCATGACAAGTTTGAAATCCCAAGGACTCTTACAGTTATTAATTTTCTATGATGGAATCATTGAAGCTCATGTTTTTGTCACAAGAAACAATCACACATTTTGGTTCTTTCATAGATCATCTGGAAATATGACAAAATCTGCCAGGTGGTAGAGTTATAGGAAACTTTTGTTCCCAACTGTATGTATACATACAGTGGGCATTCGGTATGGCGCCTGTGGAGTGGCAGACCAAGGTGTGGTTACCATTTTCAAAAAGGGGGACTGGAGAGTGTGTGCCAACTGCCCGGATATCGCGCTTCTCAGCCTCCTCGGGAAAAGTTTACTCTTGACTGCGAGAAGGAGGCTCCAAACGATTGTCAAACCGTGAATTCAGGAAAAGCAATGCGGATTCCGTCCTAGTCGTGGAACAGTGGACCAGCTCATTACCCTTGCACAGCTGCTGAGGGGAGCCTGGGAGTTCAACCAGCCAATCCACATGTGTTTTGTGGATCTGAAAAAGGCCTACGAGGGGCTCTGTGGGAGGTGCTGTGGGAGTACGGGGTACCGGGTTTGCTGATACAAGCTGTTTGGTCCTTGTACAACCAAAATGAGGAGTCCACATACTCGGCACAAAGTCAGACATGTTTCCAGTGGGTGTCGGACTCCGCCAGGGTTGCCCCTTACCTCCAATCCTGTTTGTAGTGCTCATGGACAAGATCTGAAGGCATAGCTTGGGTGAGGAGGGTGTCCAGTTTGGGGACCTCGGGAATGCGTCTCTGCCTTTTGCAGATGATGTGGTACTGTTGGCTTCATCAGACCACGACCTTCAGTGCCAAACCATATTGGTGTAGAGGGAGCTGAGCCATAGTATATAAAGTCTATATGCAGTCTTTTCCAGGACTCCTCTGGAAACTCCCATGGATGCAGAGAAACCTGCTGTGGCATTTTCTGCTCCATCGGACAGGTTTCACATTCCTTACAGATCTGCTCCACCCCTGAGTCAAGGTTTGGCCACCATACATGTTTCGAGCAAGAGCTTTTTTTTCCACTATGCCTTGATGTGCAGTGTGGATCTCTTTTAACGCTGCTTCTCTCATTCTTGAGAGTAAGATGACTCTGGGGCCCCCATAAAACACAACTTTGCTCTGTGGATAGTTCATTTATTTTTGTAGCAAACTGTTTTAAGTTTTCCTCTACTTGGTTGGGTCAGTCTTCCATGACATACTTATACACTCAGGATAGCTCACTGTCTGTACGTGTTGCCCTGGCAACTTGGATTGCATTGAGCGGTGCTCCCTGTAGATGCTCCATTAGCACTGAGTGGATTGTGGCAGCTGTCACAGCCGTTCCAGTGTCACTAGTGTCAGGCAAAGGACCTTGAGAAAGTCCATTAGCACTGCTGTGATTCTCAGGTTTACAGTAAACAACGTGATAGTCATAGGCTGATAAGAAAATGGCCCAACGCTGGATGCGGGCTGCGGCGAACATCGGCAGACTCTTATGCTCACCAAACAGCGTCAATAGGGGATGATGGTCAGTAACTAGAGTAGAATGTCTGCCGCATAAGTACTGATGAAACTTTTGTCACCATATATCAGTTGAAGTGCTTCCTTTTTAATTTGAAAATATTTTTTCTCTGCTGGAGATAGCGTTCAGGAAGCATATGGTGTTGGTCGCTCCTCACCATTTGGCATAATGTGTTGGATAACTGCTCCAATGGCATAAACAAAAGCATCACATGCTAAGGTGAGCGGTAGAGAGGGGTCATAGTAAGCCAACACTTGGTCACTAGTCAGTAGCTCTTTGCACTTTGTGAAAGCATTCTGTTCAACCTCAGTCCATTTCTATGTTCCCTGTCCTTTTAGCAGTCTGTATAGTAGTGCCAACACTGTGCTTTGCTGTGGCACAAATCGTCCATAATAATTTACAAGTCCTAAGAAAGCTTGAAGCTCCTTGACGTTGGTTGGAGCTGGAGCCTCCAGTATTACTCTCAACTTGTCTCTTAAAGGGTGAATACCATGTTCATCTAAAACTTGACCCAGATGCTCTATGCGAGTTTTACTGAAATCACACTTGGAGCGTTTCACTCGTAGTCCATTGTCTTGGAGACATTACAGAACATCCAATAGGTTTTTAAGGTGTTCCTCCTCAGACCGACCCATGATCAGCAGGTCGTCCAGGTATACGACCACTGGTAGGTCTTTCATCAAATTTTCCATTATCCTTTGGAAAATGGAAGGAGCAGAGCTTATTCCAAATAGAAGTCTGTTGTACACAAACAAACCTCTGTGGGTGTTGATTGTGGTGTACTTCTTTGAGTCCTCATCTAACAGCACTTGCAGGTAAGCTGTTGCTAAATCAATTTTGGAGGAAACTTTCCCTCCACTCAGGGTTGCTAATAGCTCCTTGAACCTAGGTAGGGGATAGGTGTCTATTTCAATTGCCTGGTTAACTGATACTTCATAATCTCCACATAAGCGGAGTGACTTATCTCTCTTTTCCACTGGCACTATTGTCGCTGCCCACTCACTATGTTTCACTGCAGAGATGATCTGTGCTTCTTCCAGCCTCTTTAGCTCTTCCTCCACTCTTTCTTTCATAGCAAATAGAAGGGGTCTGTGCTTGCAGAACTTTGGGGTTATCTCTGCTTGAACAATAATAGAACCCCTAGAACATGCAAACTCCACGCAGAAAGATCTCAGGCTGGGATACAAACCAGGGATCTTCTAGCTGCAAGGCGAGCCACTGTGCAGCCCCAGAGCTATTATTCCAACTAAAATTTATAGATTTTTTTTAAAAAATCACGTCTGTTGATGCTTTTTCCAACCCTAATCTCTTGGTTCCTTGCCTTTCCTATTACTATCATTTTCAAAAATAACAAAAATCTATCCATCCATTTTCTATACCCACTTTATCGTGTAGAGGGTTGCATGAGCAGTTAGGGTTAGGAGCATATTTGAGCTGACATGGGGCAAAAGGCAGGATACACCCTGGAGAGGTCACTAGTCAATCACCAGTCCTTTCTGTGCTAACCCTTTTGATGTATAGAGTGGATTGTTTAATTTCAACTTGGCACTGTTGTCACATTGAAATCTTACTTACATATGACATGTGGACTATTTATTAACATTTGCCTAACTCACAATTTGTCCCTAATGTCCCCTACCACAATTCCCAGGCATTTGTCATCTCCTTCACTTCAGACTTCATCCCTCGGATGGTCTATCAGTACACGTACAGCCCTGATGGCTCCATGCACGGATTTGTCAACCACACGCTGTCCTATTTTAACGTCAGCCACTTCCAGGAGGGCAAAGAAACCTTGGATCCATTGCATCTTGGTTACCCTGTGGAAATTTGCAGGTGGGAAATCAACCTTAGTTCACAGTTGACAATTTCATAGCAAAGTAAACATACTAATACCACATCATCACAATGATATAGGATTATGCTCAATGTCATAGATGCTTTGTCCTAACTCTGTGAGATGTTGTAAGCTATCTGTTACACAAGCAAGGCCGTCGCCCCTTTAGGTAAGATGACAAAGTAGGCTGGACAGTGCCATCTGGCAGGAGGCTAGCAGGCCACTGGTTTGCAAGCCAAACCCTAACGCCCTTACCCCAGATGGTCAACAAACAAATTTGCAAAGAGGAGGCCACACACATGACAAAACAGGGTACAAAACGTAAATACAGAAACCATGCACAGAGACGGGTCACAGGGAGTATTCGTCAGGTAATCAGAAGGTAAACATGAGGGTAGCAACGAGTAGGTTGAACTGAAAAAGACAAAAGAAAAGACTATTTATACGCCAAAAAATGTTTAGGAAGACAAGATATCAGTAACCGTGTCACTCTTTTTTTGTCTCTATAGATATAAGGACTACAGAGAACCTCCTTGGTCAGCCACACCATATGAGATCTCAAAGGAATTCTGGACAGTCCTGGCTGTCCGACTGGCCTTTGTAATTGTTTTCCAGGTAAGGTAAAACATGCAGAAAGAAGAACGTTTTTAATGCTGTGGCCTGTCATCTGGAAACACTAAAGATAGTTTCTTTTGTATTTTATTTAACCTTTATTTGATCTAGAAGTCTGCTTGAGATCTCTTGTTTGAGGGAGAATGAGTTAAAACAGCACACCATTATAGAGTGACAAAAAATTATAACATCAAGCAATAACAGACAAAGAATCAAGGAATGAAAGGTTCATTCAAAATATGTAAAAAATAGCAATTACACTCTTTAGTTAGACATTTTTTGATCAGAGCGATGAACTCTCCCAGGGAGACAAAATAATTTGAGCCTGCTGACATCACTCCATCTCCACTGTCTGAGCCTGTTGACATCGTTTCATCTTCAGCATCTGAGCCTGCAGACGTCACTCAGTCTCCAGTTTTAGTCTTCACACTCCCAGCTGAGGCCCATCTGTACTTGTGTCTGTCTTGCAACCTTAACCAGCCTGCTGAGGGGTTCCATCTCTTACGGCGCTTGCCTTCTATCTGGCCTCCTGAGGGGTTCTGTCTCCTCCACCACTGGCCTACGCCACTGACCTTCACCAACAGCCTCCCGAGGAGCTTCGTCTTTCCCCGCCTGCTCATCCTCCAGAAGGGTTTTGCCTCCGATGCCACCAACCTGCCCATCCTTCTGGGCAATCCTGTTGTTTTTCCCAGCCTTAAGGCCACCCTCCAGAGTGGTCCTGCCAGTCCTCCCAGCCTTTGGGATGCCCTCCAAAGCAGTCTTGCCAGCCTCACCCTAACCCTTGTGAACCATCATTTGAAGAGTACTACCATCATTCAGGCAGGAGTGATAGTATTACAATTTACAGTTTATATGGCCCTTGGTTTTTCAGTCTTGGGAATATTACTATGAAATATAGTACAAGCAGGTACTTTAGCATTTAGCACCTTAAGTCATGGCTATTACAGAGAAACCATCACAAATTTTTACAGGTAATCATTACACTTGCTTGAGGTTTGGATTAATCAAATACTACCATGACATTTAAAAGAAACAAGTAGTTTAGCATTTTGCAGTCTTGATTCATGATTATTTTATGGAACTTATTACAACTGTTTCCAAGTAACAAGTCACAGCATTAAACTTACAATATAGTATTTCCATGAAACAAATGGAAATGTCTGAACCACATGGGAGGATAAATTTCAGCATCATAATATGGTAATAACAAAATTTGACTTCATAGATTTTCATTCATTCATATTGCATGGACATACCTATTTTATTGTTAACAAGTTACCATATTGTTACATAGTATTATTATAAGTATATTAATACTAAATTGCTTTACCTCATTGTTCTCTTTAAATTATATTATTATTTACCTTTGTTTTTCGCCCCTTATTTCCCTGTCACAAACATAAATTTTATATATAAATTTCAGTCTATTATTGACCATATATATTCACCGGTTATTACTTTCATAGTTACATGATATTACTTAGTTATTACCTCTTTATTTATACTCTGGGTTTTCAGCATTACGACAGTGGTTCTCTTCTTCCTGAAGTGCGCTGCCATGGTAACATGATGCACACCTAATTTTTTTCACATCAGGTTATGTTTAAAATAACAGAACAATGTGTGTGAAACACTGCCTACTTGCCAATCAGTTTCCTAGCAAATACCATTATCTTTTCAAGAAGAACTTTGATGCATGGATAGCAAGAGGCAAGGTGTCCTTGAAAGGCAAGAGGTCGTCTAAACTTCAGTTCAATTCAGTTTTGCTTCAGTTCAGTTTTACTTACATAGTGCCAATTCAGAACATGTCATCACAACGCTCTTCACATAGAAGACCTCACCAAAACATACAGAGAAACTGAATAAAACAAAGTTTCCTTTGGATTGCTTTTGAGCAAGCACTTGGCAGCAATGGGGAGGAAAAACTCCCCTTTACCATGAACAAACCTCCTGCAGAACCAGGCTCAGGGAGAGCAGCGATCTACCTCGACTGGTTGTAGTTAGGGTCACAAGTAAGCCTGTACTTTCAGAGCAGAGTGCTCTGTTGGGGCATGTGATACAATGAGGTCTTTAAGATAAGGTGGAGCTTATTCATTTAGAGCTTAGTATGTTGTGTGCAGAATTTTACAGAGGGCCCATGAAGAGAAGCTAACATGGGTGAAGTATGATCTCTCTTAATGTTTCCAGTCAGAACTCTGTCTGCAACATTTTGGTCTAACTGGAGAGGTTTTTTCATACAGTTACTGGGACATCCTGACAGGAAGAATTTACAGCCTAGAAATAACAAATGCATGGGCTAATTTTTCAACATCACTCTGAGACAGGATGTTTGAAATTTTGACAATGCTGCACAGGTGAAAGATGCCCATGCTAGAGACTGGTTTGAAGGACATTGCCTTGCCAAAAGTAACTCAAAGGTTCGTAAATGTAGTGCTGGAGGCCATGACAATGCCATTCAGAGTAACTATATATAGCAGTTAGCTAGGGTGTTTCTAAGATGCTTTGGGCCAAATACTATTTAGCAGAATAAAATGACAGGTCATCCAAGTATTTATGTCCTTCAGACATGCTTGATTTTTGATAAACTGATTCATCTCAATTTGATTTGGTTTTATATAATGTGGCTGGATGTCAACTGCATAACAGTCAAACTTTATGCAGTGTTCCCTAATAATATTGCGCAAGGGCAGCATGTACAAGGTGAAAAGTATTGGTCCTATCACAGAATCTTGTGGAACTCTAACTCTTTTGTGCCCAGAATAATCTTTACTGATGCAGATGAATTGGAATCTTGTCACGGTATGAGTCAAATTTTAGGAACCCCAGTGAGGTCACACAAAGGAGTCGGAAAGCAGATCAAAATAGAATTTATTGTACAGAAATAATACCAATGCTTAACGACGGCCAGCACTCACTCAGTGGAACAGAGTCAGGCTCAAGGGAGCAGCAGTCAGGGAAGGACACGCCGGCCGATCCGGGCTGCTCCGGAGGCTGCAGGGCCTTGAAGAACTCATACGTCTCGGTCTGTCCACCACTGAGGCAGTTCGATCCCATGTCCCCTGCCGTGTGAAGCTGGTCTTTATAGCAGCAGATGGAACGAGCTGCAGGTGTGAGGCTCTTGCAGCCGTGCCTAATAATCCACTGATCAGCAGCTGCAGAGAGCCTCACAGACTGGCAACACACGGGCAGGGGAACGGATGGCCAGAAGGGGGGGCGGGGCTAGACTAGGCCTGTAACAAATCTATCAGATAAATCTAATTTAGGTGTGTTGTCTTTCATCCCAATGACATGGTTTCATTCTGTGTAATAGAATGTTGTGATCCTCTGTATCAAATGCAGGTTTGAGATCCAGCAGGACAAGTAATGGGACATGTCTACTGTCTGAGGCTATGAGTAGGTCATTGACTTTAACCAGTTGTGTTTGTTTGCTTATGATGTTCTCTAAATCCATGCTGAAATTCATCCGACAAACTATTTCTGTGCAGATGGTCACATGACTGAGTTCTATGTGTACATGTATTTATGTGTGATCTCGGTGTTCAGGGGGCAGACACTGGCTTTGTGGGGTGTTGAGAGGGTGATAGCCACAAGGACGCAGCATAGAAGCTTGTAAGATCCTCACCCTGCCTCCTGGTTTCATCTCTTGAGTGTCATTGCTTTCATTAGCTGGCTGCACTTTGAATCCTCCACAGAGATGTAAATGAGAGTTTGTAAAAGTAGTTGTGAGGCCTACATTGCCACAAATGTGAAATGTGAAGACAAACTTATTAGAACCTAAAAATATTTTGAAGAAATAAACTACCCGACTATTAAAAGTAAATCAAACACATTGTGTTTTTTTTTAAACTATCCACCTGTAAGTTCCACCTTCAGTTAATTTATAGCCACACATCATGAACTGCATTACTCAGTACAGGTCAAACCCATTTCAGTATGTCACAGTTTCATGAAACAAACTTTTTTTTTTTTTTTTTACAAGTCTGTTGCTGGATTCTGAATAGTGTGAAAACATTGTCTGCCAGAGCAAAACAATGGTGATATTTTCTCATTATCAATTAGAACAAGAAAAATGCTGATTCATAAATAAATGAATGAATGATTCCCTTCCATTTATCTTTGCCAGAATATTGTGATGCTGATGAGTGACATTGTGGACTGGCTAATCCCAGACATCCCAAAAGATATCAGCCTGCAGATCCACAAGGAAAAGATTCTTTTGGTGGACCACTTCATGAAGGAAGAGCAAAGGAAGATCCATATCCTTGAAAGCAGGGTGTCAACAGGCAGCAAGGAGGTCTTCAGCAGGAGCAATAACAACATCACCACAATGACTCACTCATGCTCTCAACTGCACACCAAATGCACAAAAGCTTCTAATGCCAGTAACGATGTTTTCATAGTTCAGTCTTAGTTACAGTTTCAAAGCTTGCTAGTAACTTGCTTGCTTAGGCCAACCTAAATTCTGTGTCCTTGTTCATGTTCAGAACATTCCAACAACTGGGAGAGCAGCTGGCCAATGAGGTGTGGCCAAATGTGTTGCACTGCGCTTTGTGTACAATGTACAAGTATGCAGTCAAATTTGTGAATGTGTACAGGAGTCTGTAAATGTGTTTTAAGCTTTGCCAGCATAGAGTGATTTAAGAATTTCTAAATGTCAACATATGTACAAAAATGTGTACACAAATCCCTACTTGTGCTTTAGATTTTTACGTGTATACCAATCAAAAAATATGTACCCAAACAACTGTTTAATTGAGTCAAAGATCCAAATGAGATGTTTAGCAAGCTTGCTGCCAATTAATGTCTGGACATTTGCCATTACCACAATTTCTCATTTTACTTTTTCCTGAGACTAAACCACAGTTCTGATTTGTAGTCACTAGAAATGGTGGCTATGATCTGGCAGTGAATAGAGGTCTGAGCTGGGCTTCTACAGTTGAGGTGGATGATGAGCTGGCTGGTATGGCTGTCTTCACTCTGCAGTAAATGTCAGAGGAACAGAGGGAAGGAGAGAGGGAGGAAGGCTGTGAACTTATCAGGAGTGGAAGGTGTGACACAAACAGATTGAAGACAATAGCTTTGGAAATTTCCAAGATCATGTAGCTCTGATTTTTTTCTGGGCAACCATTCTGTAGATTTTCTGGGCTGTGGGTGATAAAGTGGGCTCGTAGTTTCTCTTTGAATGATTTTTTTTTTAACAATACCACCATGGCAGAACAGCACACACTTTGCCTAACCTCTGCAGCATCTGTTAATTGGCAGCATGTAGAAACCAAATTGACTGTGGTCATATTTTGTGTATCTTGCTCCAGGCCAATGACAGCCCATAACAAAAAGAATCTGTGGTGCAGGGGAATCCCTCATCTTTTTTTTTTTAACCACAATCTGCCACATTTTTATCAGTCTATCCACCTGTAGTGCATGCATCTAGATGGCTTTGTTAAACCATTTATTTTGACCTTATATTCTCTTGTTTATGTTAGACAAGTAGGTAAAGTTTTGGTTTGTTGATTTAGCTAAGTTCTTGTTTGTCTTTTTTAAAAATCTGTTTGTTTATTATTTGGTTCACCCTGAATCACGCATGGACAGAATTTTCAGTATTTAAGAAATTCTAAATAAAACACCCTGTTCATTGATAGCCACTGTGCTGAGGCTGAAGCACTTTCCCATTTGTCTTTTAGAAGCAGATTGTGCAAGAACCGCGTTGTCTGTAGTGTCATTTTAGGATTATGGTCACTGCAGCTCTATGGTACTATGGTTTGTTCTGTACCTCCTGATTACTGCTCCAGCTAATATTGTCATGCTGAGTTTTGACGTTGGGGTCCGTATTTTTAATACAGTCTTTCTAGTGTATTTGTTTTTGATTGTTCATAAGAGGAATTACTCTGTCGTTAACTTCGTAGTAATGTAATTACTGAAAAGTGATAAAATTATGAATCATTTGACATTTTAAACATCCTGCACAGGTATGTACGTCTCTTGTTTACTGTATGCAGTTAACAATGATGGAACAGCAGAATTACTGGTGATGTGCAATTGCGTTCTTCACATAAATAAATAAGTGATTTAAACAGCAGCAGGTCTTCAAGGCCAGAGGCGCCTCCAAGGGGGAAGTCTCACTGGGCACAATTGTGGGCACCCCACATCTGAAGTACAATCAGTGCAACTCCAATATACAAATTTCAATGAAAGCAAGTACAGTGTCCAAGTGCAAGTGAAAGCAGCATTCATCATTGTAGTGACTATATGGCCAGCAGCCAGTCCCCTGTGCATCTGTCCATAAACATCAGAAACTGTGCAAAAGATGCAGTTTGTGTCTTTAGTTGACACAGATGCACACAGAGATCTCAAAATATTAATATGACCTGAATTCTAGTTTGTTACTTCCAGCTGTTTGTAGGAGTCTTTCTTTTAGTTTATTAAATACTTGCAATATCGAACAGCAGCAAGAACTATATGAGCATCTCCAAAGAGAGACAGTTGTGAGCATTTACGCACAACACAACACGGCAGTAACTTCAATAGTCACTTATGATTCAAAATTATTTTCAACATGGACAGAGGACCAGTCAGAATCTAACAGTGAGTGGGTTCTTTGTGTGTTTTTTTTTTTTAATTCTTTTAATTTGATTTTCTTTTCACATTATTGCCTTTTTTTTATTTTCCCCCTTTTTACAGTGTACTTTTCTTCAGCCCAGACATGTGGACTGCCATTCACACTTGCAGCTCATTGGTTACAATTACATTATTTGTCATACATTTAAAAAATGAGCTCCATCAAACCTGGGTAGTATTTTACAGTAAAAGTGTGCTTTATTTTACTAAAGTCAGAATATTTTTCTGTTGTATCAAGATTTTGTATTTGGAATTTTTTTCTGTTTCACAGCAGAATATTTATTGCAGTGACAATATCATGCATTACAGAATGTGAACCTCTGTAACCATTAAATGAACTACCAAATTATGACAATAAATGGCTCTGTAACAATGAAAACACATTTTATTGTACCAGAATTGACTTTAGGGTGAGGGTGAGTGGACGGGCTGCACAGTGGTGTAGTGGTTAGCACTTTCGCCTTGCAGCGAGAAGATCCCTGGTTTGCGTCCCGGCTTTCCCAGGATCTTTCTGCATGGAGTTTGCATGTTCTCCCTGTGCATGCGTGGGTTTTCTCCGGGTACTCCGGCTTCCTCCCACAGTCCAAAAATATGCTGAGGTTAATTGGTGATTCTAAATTGCCCGTAGGTGTGAGTGTGAGAGTGATTGTTTGTCTCTGTATCTAGCCCTGTGACAGACTGGTGACCTGTCTAGGGTGTCCCCTGCCTTCGCCTGAGTCAGCTGGGATAGGCTCCAGCCCCCCCCCGCGACCCTAGTGAGGAATAAGCGGTGTAATGGATGGATGGATGGATGGGTGAGGGTGAGTGCCTGAGTAAATTTTATTTTCATTTCGGGCACTTTAGTGTGGTGGTGGAGTCTAGGTGACTTAGGGAGAAGGCAGGGGACACTCTGGACAGGTCACCAGTCTATCACAGGGCTACACGGAGAGAAAAACAATCACACTCACAGTCACACCTACGGAGTATTTAGAATCACCAATTGACCTCAGAATGTTTTGGGACTGGGCTGCATGGCGGATGAATGGTGAGCACCGTCACTTCACTGCAAGAAGATCCCTGGTTTGTGTACCGGCCTTGGGATCTTCCTGTGTGGAGTTTGCATGTTCTCCCTGTGCAGTGAGGGTTCTTACCAGGTTCTCCGGCTTTCTCCCACATGGGTCTTTTAATTTCCAAGACTTATTTTCTAATGAGGGTGTGTCGTTACGCCACACATTCAGCCCAAAGCTGTAGGAGCAAAATGGACATAGCCATTATGCACCCACCTACACTAGCCTAACCCCTGATTGCGTCTGTCAAGTCATTGCTAACAAAGTTAGCTTTCATAATCCAATGTAAACTTATATACAATTGGCAAATATTTCATATAAAATGCAAAACGTACGTTAGTGGTAAGTAACCCCATTTCTAAAAGGGGCATCTAAAATCTGTTAAAGTGATGGCATTCTGTCATTCAGACAGGTCGCTAATGTTCCACAGGCTTCTTCTAAACAAACCCCTACCTGTGCTGGAGAGAGTCATGGTATGCATGCCATAGTTTACATTTATGCAAGATCAGATAATAAACCTAGCAATGTATAATACGTGGCAATGCCAAAACAAACTAAAGATTAATTATAAACTACTAGCAACCTATCTAACTGACCAAATAAATAACAAGTGTTTTTTTTACAACTTGCTAAATACAGAAAAATGTGCCCATGTGTGATCATAATCTAATTACTTTATGAACAGTGAAATTAAAAAACATCACAATAGGTGTTATTTTTTATTTATAGAGCTCATGAGTCAACCTGAGGACAGCCATCCTGTAATGCTTTAACTGTAACGTCTACACTGACTCTGACAGCCCATCTGTCTGATGTGGTACACAGTGTGACTTCATGTCACATCTTCATCCATCCTATATAAGTAATTAATTCTGTGACTTGTTTCATGTGTGTAAATATACATAGCTCACTCACTTTTATGCCTTTCTTATGAATGCCATAGAAGAGAAACAAAAAGGGGGAATGACATGCAGTAAGAAGCCATGGCTGGAATTGAACCTAGGCTGCTGTAGTGTGGCTTTTCATCTTCATACATGGGGTGCATAGTGAGCCAGCTGAGGTACCTCTGCTGTAATACTCCTTGCATAAAGTGTCTACTATGACTTTCTTCTGAGAACATGACTTGAAACCACTTTTGTCTTAATATTTATCATGTATATAACAGATGTTAAAAAATAAACGTGGTCATACTCTGAATTCAACAAATTGTCTTGGTTGCTGTTCAGTGTGAGAATGCCTTTTTTGGGTAGATGGAGTTAGGACAGACAGGAAATTTGCAGAGAAGAGATGCTCGGAAAACCCTGCTTGCTTGCTCTGGCGGTTCAGGCATGTAGGTTCCGTAAAGTGTCTTGAGAGAATTTGAATTGTAATTGGCGCTATACAAATAAAACTGCAGTGAACTGAATTGGCATCAAAACTATGAATGAACACATATGCAGTTACGCAGTAAATAAAAGTGCAAAATAAGTCAAAACATGTTTTATATTTTAGATTCTTCAAAATAACCACCCTTTGCTTTGATTACTGCTTTGCACACTCTTGGCATTATGTGGATGAGTTTCATGAGGTAGTCACCTGAAACTTTGCTTTACTGGTGACACTGTTGGGAATTTATTCAAAATTGAAGGCACACTGAACCAGATACACTTTCTTGATACAAAGTGACTTAAAACAATGTTTGCCTTCAAGTTTATGATGTTTGTAAATACTATGAAGCACCAAAAAAAAAAAAAAAAAAACTTGTTTGTAAAGTCTTAGCTTTAAAAATATGTGTTACTGTTTTATATGCCTTAAAACAACTTTTCTCAGCACCGAACAGGCAGTTTTTAAGTACAGTGTGTGCTGTCACTTTTCTGATACAAAATAGCTTCAAACAGCTTTTGCCTTCATATTTATCATGTTTGTAAATATTCTTAAGTAAAAAAATGTTTTAAACACTTAGTTTAACAAAATGTAGCACTGCTGGGTTTTATTGCCTAAAACATTCCTTAGCATGACAAGGTCAGGTTTGAAATATTACATGTACAGTCACTTTCTTTGTAAATACTATTTTTTATTTTATATACTATTTTTACTACAACATGACTATTCCTTGTCCCAAAAACCCAATTATAAATATTGACCATGATTCAGTTGAAAAGCATTAGAAATATTTTGTATAGACACTCTTTATTAAGCAATTTATTTATAAGAGATAAATACAGAGAAATATTGACAATTGCCAAAACATTGTGATGTACTGTTTATGTGAAGAAAGCTGAATTTTCAGCAACAATCCCATGATAGACATAGATAAATTAGGCAAATCAAATTAAAAAGTGATTAAAAACTGTGTAAAAAAGAAGAGCTACCTGCAACAAAATTACACATGCTTTATTCTGTTCCATTATTCTGTCGGTAACATACAGTAGCTTTTAATATCTTATTTTGTTCATCATTAAAAAAATTGTCTCCTCCGAAAAAGACATATTTTGTACTCAGACTTCAATTTGAGACATGTCTATTGATTAATCACCGCAAGAAAAGATGGCAACATCTCCATGCTTTTTACTTTTTACTCTAATATACAAAAGGAAATCAAGAGTCAGATCCTTCTCAGCCTACAGCATGGCAGAGTGTGTTTCAAAAACAAACAAAAAAAAAGATTGGAGGATGAGATGGAAGTATGACAGTTTTTTTTTCTGTTTTCTCTGGCGCACTTAACCTACAGTGTCTGGTGTTGCCTCGAGCAGAACTCAACAGACGGCCACAAAGACCAGAGGCTGTCCAGCTGGGAATGATGAGAAAGTCATAATACATTTGCTTGTTTTTTGTTTTTTCAAGCTCCCAATCCTGCTTTTGATTCACTGTTCAATGTTCAAGTTTTACTCTCAAACCCCTGCAAAAGTCTGCCAAGCACTTGCAAACTTTTTGGGGTCAACAGAAGCTTCTCCAGTGAGATAGATGCTCAGGAATCCTCTGAATAATATTCTCAGGTACTCTGGAGACATATAAACATACACAAACACAAATAATTTTCAGCTCCAAAGCGTTTGCTTCAAGCAGCTGCAGCTTCCTCCCCTTAGTCGTCTGGTTCGGTAACACACTGCTCAACAATCTCTCTCAGGTTGGGGTTTTCCATGGCAGCTGCCACTCGCTCCTTATCGTTGATCTGTTTGTTAACTGGAGACACAAACAGCAGTTTTTTGAAAAAGAAATGACAGCATACCACTTCACTGCCACAACTCTGTTAAAGGAACTAATCCATTGTTAATGAAATGTGCTTCACTTGTGCTTTTTCTGCTTTGACAGATCAAAATGTTTGCTCTGAAAACGATGTATTGCAAAACAAGCGCACCTGCTCCTGCAGGTAAAAACTGTTGTTGCTTGGCTAACTCTGCTAACTGTTGCGCTGATGATCACTGCTGAATAAAACCTACGTTGATACTTTAGTGGTGGCAGCATTGTGACATTTGGATGTGAACAGTGCACTGGTGGCAGTGGTTATTACATGCAGATGTCTGAAAAAACAAGAATTTCATCCCATTTACTCGCATTTCTCTCATTTCAATAAAGCTGCAACATGCCAAGTGTAAATGGCAACGAGATCAGTTCTGCAGGACTAAATGCTATGTGTGAGCGACAATCTTGTGAAATGTGACAACCTCATTTGTCTGTATGACACAACCAGTGTGTGTCCTATGGCACCAGTTAATAAAGCACAAAAAAATATATGTTGACTTTTATACTTCTACGATGATTGGTGCTGAGAACCATTTTAAAATGTGTGGTATCATTACAATACACGAGTCTTAGTTGAGATGCAAGAGCTGCAATAAATATTCAAATTGACGGGCCTGATTTCAGCTGCTTGATTGTGAAAATGTGTTGCTTATTGTGTAGACAGTATTGTACAGTATAGTGACACATTAGTCTGTTATAAAAAAATATGCACAGATCAGTATCAATAATCAATAGATGGATTAAGTAAAGGAAATAATTGACAGATTATTCAATAATTTAAAAAAGTTTTTTTTTTTTCGTAGATTGTTGAAGCCCTGATGCCAAATCAAAAGTTTTTCATTACCAGAGTTTGGGGAATACAGACAGGATTATAGTCTTAATTAAATGTAACCAAATATGTAAAACTGCTCAGGACATCAGTGCTGAACCTTATTTATGAGCAATATAGCATTATTAGTGGTAATGCAGTATCTGAGCAATCATTTGATATGATGAGATGATTTAATATTGCTGTGGATTTCTAGATTATATCTTGTACTCAACTTCATGGTGGTACTAAGCCTAATTAGCCTAATTAGCTGCGTTCTGTTCGAGGATAGCACCACAGAAAAAGTCAAGGGGCTCATTAAAATGTAAACATGAACATGTTCAGATAATCTTGCAAAGTCAATCTCTATAACAAACACAAAAGTAGTCAAAATAGCAACCTGACCTCACAATTGCTAAAACTCTAACTCCAACCTTTTGTTTCCCAGAAACAATACCTTAGAGTCTGTCAGCGGGACAATACAAAACTATACTAAACAATTTGGACAGGGTTAGTGATGAGGAAATATCTACAGCACATTTCATGACAATTTGATCTGAAGCTATCCAAATATCATGCTCTCAATCAAAATATCAAACAAATGCAGTGAGAAGTGACTTTAACCCATTGGTATGTCAACAATTAAACATAACTCTCTTGTAAATCCAGAAATCATTATTTTAGATCATCATAAAGAGCTGCTTAACATAACTAACCCTTAAATAACCCTGTTTTCTTTACTGACCATATTTCTAGCTGACATACTGTAAGTGGACAGAACATAGCACAAATGGTTTCATCTGAAATAAAAACAAAATAAAACAGACTTACTGTCTTCTTCAGTAGAATGGGTTCCTTCTGAAATGTAAATTTCCAACTGTGAGAAGAAAGCAAAACAACTGATGTTGAAAGGCTGCATATCCTGTTTTACTCAGCTATTATGCCTTGAATTCAATTGAGAACAAGTAAAGAGGATTTTAAATTCTAGCTTGGTGTTAAATGAGAAAAAAGAACATTTGCTGGATGGTTTAGGCTTAATTGATGCAGAATGACAGATTAGTAGAGAAATGGAAAATATGCAACTCAGGGAGCAACAACAAAGGCAATTAAATGTTGAAAACTGTTTATATGGACAGTACAAATGCTACACATAAGACCGGTGAAACAAATCACAGTAACAAAATGTCGGTAAATATCGGTCTATTAAGACATAGCATGTACGTGAGCATATTGCACAGTGCTGGCAATATGTTTACCAGCTTCATGAGGTTGTCATCTGGAATGGGAGTGTCTGGTACAATCAGTGAGCATTGTTAAAGGTTAACTGGAGCAATTTCTTGCCTTTTTAATACATTGAAGACCACCACTTGCGCTGTGCGGAGAAAGTGCTGCTATACAGCAAATTGCACTATTCAGATAGTACTCTATAAAGGACATAACACTGTTTTAAACACCCTCCTCTAGCACAGTGCTATGATCTGTCAGAACATTTCTTTGACAATGCCGTTAACCTCACCAACAAGCTCTGACCCCCACTGACACAGACAATCCCATCCATGGTTACTGCGCATTATATTAATATTATATATTAAGGTAATATCCTATCGGCTCTATTGCACATCCATGAACCCATCACAACAAACATGGCCTATTATGTTTTAACACACAGCTCAATTAGGAAATTACTTATCAATTCTTTAGCCTTTTGGGATCTCAAGTTCCACATCTTACAGCTGACTGTCTACTAACTAGAGGTAACATATGTAAGAATTATACAGTTGACAAAATTAATCGACATTGAAGCTTTTCCCTGTTGCGCTATACGTACTTTTGGCATTACTGAGGTCTGAAGTCATTACTGAGGTTTGAATGCAAGAAAGTAAACTGAAAATACTTATATTGTAACAGGGCAGATGCAGCTATCTCAATACCAAATACAAATACAAAATGATCTACGCTGCTTGATACCAGAAGACGAAAGTGTCAAATCTGCTTTGTACAAAAGAGGTGCAGTGCCCTTTAAAACACAAGTTACCATTCTAGTACTCACCTTATGTTTAAATGGCAAGCATCTTTGTAGCTTCACTTGTAAGCACAAACCTGCAGACACATAAAACATCATCATCAGACACAGACACTGAGTACACATGATGATCATCAAAATTTCTGCAATCAAAGGACAATTAAGCAGTAGATTAGTGGAGCTCCTCTGAGAATTCATTGATGACACTAGTAAAGCTCTTCTCGGTGACCGCTTTTATTGCGTCATGAAACATAGTGGCCTCTTCCAGGATGGATTTTGTATAAAAAGGATGTGGACTATGTGCTGAGATCTTCATTGTCACCAGATCTTAACCCAACTTAACACCTATTGGAGACTTTTGACTGATGTGATTCTACCACCATTATTAAATACAACAAATTGGGGAAAAACTTTTGGATTAATGGTGTTCCAACACCTCCACTATAGTGCCACAGACTTGAAGAATCTATGCCAAGGCACACTGACTCTGTTCTGGAGGCATGTGGATGCTCAAACCCTTACCATAACATTTATGTTGATTTTTCTTTTATTACTCAGAATGAGAAACAGAAATTCTGATTCTCAACACCTTACAATGACATATTATGTTGATTTTTCTTATTACTCCTGTGACCAAGAATTGTTCTAACTAGCATTACTGTCGTATAAGAGATTAGATATTTACAACTTGCAAAAGACTTCTTAAAACCTTGTGAGGCTGTTTGTGTAGAAGTGAATTTAATGCTTTATAACAACTGCAATCTCCTAATACTGTCTATTTGTTGTGTATGCTAAGTGTAGATGAAATCTTACTTTAACATCTCCAGGAGAATTTTGATAACAACTTGAGCTGCCACGATTAGTTGGCATAATTGATGACAACGCCAATATTTGTGTCTGTTGCATTTTCTTTAATATACAGATCAAACTTGGCCATTTTAGGGGTATAGTTAAATGCTAAGAATAATCATATTATCAGTAAAACTGTTGACTGATTAATCAGCTGAAAAACAGTCATTACTGGCAGCCCTAATAACAACAAGAAATAATGTAAAAGGGTTGGTAGTATTGAGAATCTTTCTACTGTAACAAGAGTTTTCTATAAATTTTCAAAATAAAGGACAACTTTAAACAGAGCTGTAGATTCAGTCTTTTGGTTTGATGAATCTATTACTAGGAGTAAAGGAGGTAAATTGATAAATTAATACTAGTGTCCTGATTTTGTTTCAATTATGTGTAGAAAGACACTAAAAATACAACAAACAAGTTTGTTTCCTTTCTCTTATGAGCTTTGTTGGATTCTGTCCCCCCTCTACACGGTCTACAGCTTTTGACATTTCTGGGCAAAAATTACAAAGATCTGAGCAGATCGTAAATAAACCTGAATGAATTCAAAAATACCAACAAGTACAACATCTTTGCTGTCACCTGTGTGTATGTCCAAATCCATTTAAAAGAAGACAAAACATTCCCAAGTATCAGAATCAGCCTTCCAAACGTTAATGTGTCTTTGGAAGCCTTTGGAATGCTTTGACCCTGGTTTATTCGTCAACCACTATTGTTGTGGTGTTTGTCATGTTATTAGCAGAGAGACTCACCGATCAGAGTAGCCAGTGAGCAGTGCGGGACAGTTGGAGAGAACTTGATAATGATGAGGTACTCATCCTCTGCGAGCTCCTGGACCTCCACACATTTCTCTGTCACCACATCCAGCTCCTCCAGGGTGCTGGGTTTCTCTGGATCTCGGATCGATCGAATCACATCTACAAGCAAGAAACAAGATGAGAATTGTTTTTAAAGCTCCTAATTTAATGGTCTCGCTCCACCTTATTTATCTGAACTTTTAACTTTATGGGACCAAAAAAAAGAGCTCTGACGTCATCCGATCAGCAGCTGCTTGAAGTACCTAGGTCAAAGTATAAACCGGGGTGACGGGGCGTTCTCTGTAGCTGCACCCAGGCTCTGGAACAAGCTCCCCCCCGATATGCGCACCATCACTGACCTAGGTCTTTTTAAATCAAAACCTTTCTGTTTTTCAGCATGGTAACATTTTATTTTGGTCTTTTATGTACTAACTTTTAGATGTACGCTACTGTTCAAAAGTTCGAGGTCACCCAGGCAATTTCATGTTTTCCATGAAAACTCACCCTTTTATTCATGTGCTAGCATAACTGCGCAAGGGTTTTCTAATCATCAATTAACCTTTCAACACCATTAGCTAACACAATGTAGCATTAGAACACAGGAGTGATGGTTGCTGGAAATGTTCCTCTGTACTCCTATGTAGATATTCCATTAAAAATCAGCTGTTTCCAGCTAGAATAGTCATTTACCACATTAACAATGTCTAGGCTGTATTTCTGATTCATTTAATGTTATCTTAATTTTAAAAACTGCTTTTCTTTCCAAAATATAGACATTCCTAAATGACCCCAAACTTTTGAATGGTAGTATATATTTTCATGTTGTTTTATTGTTTCTTTATTGTTATTGTTTTATTGGATATTCTACTGCTGTCTCTGTTTTAAGTTACTGGACTGTTTTTAAGTTATTCTCTTGTTTTTACTGTAAAGTGTTGTGGTCACCCTTTGGGCTGTTGTAAACAGCTATAAAAACAAACTTTGATTGATTGATTGATTGATTGAAGATGACCCATTGTTAAGACATGCAACATCAAGTTTTAATTTAGAGAATGCGTAATGTGTCGAGTCTAAAACCTTGGAAAACACTGAACTGAAACTGACTTAAAACATAGAAAATGATTTGATGACAGGCTCAAGACACCAACAGCATGTTATGGAAAGGACTCCAGTAGAGAACAAATTATTGTTCTGCAACGCCACTGGTCCCCATATATTCTGCTCACTGTAAACTAAACATCAATAAAATGCAATTTCACTGAAATGTGCACTGGTTCAGTTGGTGCTCTTATATATCTCCTATATTACATTCTCTCTAACCACACCAACCCCCTCGAAGAAAAGTATTTATCTGGTTTCTGCTGCAACTGTAGAGCATGTCAGTACAACCACACCTCATGTATCAGCTGATCGTGAGTTTAGACAAGAAACATTTCGGCACACGCTTCAGTTACTCATTAGCCAAGATGACCATTCGTCAAATATAACTTCAGTGACTATGTGTCACTGTTTACATACCACGAGTTATTAGTTATTTTATCCCTGGGATTGTGGACTTCTAAAGTCAGCACATTAATAACGTTTAGTCTGGTACAATGTTTCTAATACAAATGAACAGCTCTCTCTCTCTCTCTCTCAAATTACTCAAAAGTTCACCCAACTTTGCTGACATTGCACATCAGTAGGCCTGTACGAGCTCGGCTTAACGACACTAACCGTAAACTTCTAACGCTTTCTCCTCCATCTTCCTGGTCCTCAGGACATTCCTGTTGTCCACAAGTCCGGAAATCTGCAAAGCCTTGGTGACAGTCAGTGATACGAGGCTGAACACTACTTCCATTTTTTAAACAGCGCCATGATATGCGGAAGCGATTCTAAAAAGTTTTAAAGGCAGAAAACAACACGCAGCTTTAGCAGATTTCTATTCGTGTCGATAGAATTGGCAAACTGTACAGAGATCAGTTGTTTGTGCAGCTGCAGTTACAGTCAACACAATCACTGAAAACTGTACGGAGGTCAGAGCTCAATTTGTCCTGCAGTTTGCTCACCAACGTCGACTTCTGATGAAGTTGCCTTTTTAGCGTTTGCTATTGGTCAGCGTTCGTCACATGACAACAGGAGACAGGTCATGTGACTAGCGAACTGTTTACACGACAGGAGGAAGTGTTTCTCATACGGTTGTGTTGGTGGTTGTGTGAAGGTGTTTTTCCACTGACTTTTTTTTCTCCAACATGAGTCCGTAACTAGCAGGTGAAGCGTTAGGTTGTTTAATAAGTTCCTCATTAACCGTGTGAACATGGATGCGGCTCAGCGGCTGGAGAATAACTCCATAGAGGTGGCTGTGATCACAGAGAAGCAGCAATACATTGAGGTAGCGGACATTCAGAAAGCTGAACTGGCTCCTACAGCTTCCCTGCTCAGCTGTCTCGGCGTTCGGGGCCAGCTTGTGTTGTGGGACCCGACAGATAGACAGACTACTCCGGCTCAAGTGGAAGGCTGCTACGGAGAGTGAGTCCAGCAGTCACTTTTTTCAGATATTAACTGGCATATATACGCTGCATTTTAGCGAGGGAAGCAACCAACGAACCCATCCGAAATCCAGAGATATTTATGCTTTGGCTCAATGGCTGAAACAATAATCTGCTGTTTGAAATAGTTACTGTTGTATTTGCTGATAATTTGCTGAACGTCTTACTACTGCTGCTCGAACATGCAAAATAATGCATGTTCAAATGAACAGTAAGAGCTGCAGGCAATAGACCATGATCCTTTTGATTCTCCTTATATTAGTCACTGCATCTGTGATTCATCACTCAGTACACGTATTGACAGACATTTTATACTTATCCAGTTTATAAGTTTGGAATGTAACATAATTGAGGTCATCTTGTATTGAAATTTGCATTAAAGAGTCGGTTTATACCCTTCAACGCACTCATCACCCTTACAATATTCATTACCTATCTTGCTGTATGTTTATGTAATATGAGAAAAAAAACTTTCTGTGCTCCTAGTTTTTCCTGGGAGGAGGTGCCTGTCCACAGTCAGGGAGCCAACAGCTTCAGACTGTTGGCTGTTGGATCTCACTGTGACTTGAAGCTGCTGGAGGTTGGAAGAGAACGATCAGCCTCTGTTTCTCTGCTCTATGTAGCTGAATGTCCTGCAGACTGCCTGCTGCAGATTGTCAGTGAGCAGGACCACAGTGAGTACCACACCACATCTGCCATCAGGATCAGACTCTAGTTCAACCACAGAACTCCACCACTGTAGCAACAAACAAATCAAGGTCAAGGTTCACTTTATTGTCTCCTGTGCGAGAAATTTGTCTTAGACAAAGGTAAAAGCAATCTGCACTGCAACACATAAAACAGAACACATGCTAATAAAAACACATAAAACACGTGACATATTATAAATAAGTTAAAACAATATAAAGAAAAAAAACTAAAATACACACATGCCCCCATACATACATACATCCCTATGTACACAACATCTGGCTACCTCCTTTAGGTAGCTGCACCTAACTGCTCATTAATGAGCTTGATTGAGAGGGGTACCAAAGAATGTTTAAAACAGTTGAGCCTGCACAGCGGGACTCTGTGCCTTCTGCCTGAATTCAACAGAACATACTTTGTAAACAGGGCATGTGATGAGTCCAAAAGAATGTTGTTTGCCTCCCTGATGGTGGACTGTATAAAAAAATCTTGTGGCATGAGTGGAGCAGGAGTACCCATGATCTTATTTGCCATTTTCAGCAGGTTATGAATCAGAATTTTTGATTTGATTGTCTGAGCCCCAAACCAGCAGGTGATCCCGTATGGACTCAATGGTTGTACAGTAAAAATCCAACAGAATTTCTCTACAGAACCATAACTGATTTAATGAGCCATTCGCAGTTTCACTGTACTGGCCATGTGACTTAGACTTGCATGGCTTAACCTTTGAGACAAGCATATGCTACTGGCAGGATCAACCAGGTAGCCCAAAGACGTCTGAGAAAATGGACGAACATCTGACGGCTGTGAAGCAGATCTGATACAATAATGGTGATCTACTGTACATTATCAGAAAGTCAGTTTTGCTGATTGAGTCTTTATTTTCAGGTGTATGTGAGCTACAGTCGGTGCATGTGCTGTCTTTTGTGGCTGGTCGCTGCTGTGCACTGCTGAACTGTGCCTGGCTTCTGCAGCTGCAGTGGCATCAGGGAGAGGAGGAGCCACAGACGTTATCCTGTTGCAGCATCCAGCTGACTGACAATGACAGACTCACTGCTGTCCCTCACTGTGTCTGCAGAGAAACCCTGTTCATCACCAGCGCCGCTGGACTCATCTGTATCCTGCACTGACAAAAGCTATATACAGCTGAATAGATACTGTTACAGCTCCATGTATTACTTTGAATAATAGCTGTAAAAATACTAGATCATCATACTGAGATAAACAACACAACACCAAGATGAACTGAGCTGATGCATAAGGAAGAAGTAGTAAAGTTAAACTATATCACTCAGAGATTAAAATGAATTATCCCAACAATGCACAGATTGGCTAAAATTAAATACTAAGATGAACTTAATTAAAGACTTAAAGCAGTTGTTTTTAATTACAAATGAACTAAATGAAAGTAGGAGAAATGCCTAGCAACCTAGCAATGAAGTAATTAGTTAAAAATAACAAAATTAAGCCAAGAAAAACAGACATTGCTTAAAGAAACTACTCAACAAAATGAAAAGGCTAAACAGAATTAAATGACAGACCTAAATTAAGAGGTTAACTTACTAAAACTCTGTCAGCATTGATGAAATTAGGCCAAACTACATGATTCAAATATAAGCTAAGCAGAACTGAACTTGGGTGATATAAGCATACATTATATGATGCCAGTCTAAGCTGTCCATTCACATGGGGAGAATAACTACCTGCTTATCTCCTTAAGTAAACTAAAAGTAAATTAAATGTAAATTAAATGTAGCCAAACTGAATCAAACAAGGTTGAACTAACTTTAAACCCTGAAAAACATAATATTTGGAGGTTCTTTTCATGAAAATAATCCCTTAATGCCTTACAATGGATGATGTAGTGGGCTACGGTGGAAAGGGAAGCTGGACCACAGTCTAGAAAACTTGACAATATCACATGGGGAGTCTCACCACAGACACTATGAAACTATTATATTAAGCCTGGACTACCACCTTAGTCATACACATGTCACACAAGTTTGTTAACTAAGACAATACAGAGACATGGTTCAAAATAGAAGAAAGTAAATTTATTGAATGACTGAATGTTGGATGGCTGGAAATGCAGAGAGAGTAACCTAAAAGATGCAAAAGATAAAACTGAATCTATGGAAATGCACCAAAAGTTTATTACAGTGATTTAATTCTATTCAACAATCTTTTAAAAACAACACCTTGAGTAAAGTTCCATCATGATTTTAGCAACTTATCCACCACTCATAAACTCATAGCAATTCATGACCACTGCAATCAAGTGTATAGTATTATGCCTGTGTTCTTACTACTGCAGCCTCTGCAATGAACAGCACAAGAGCGTCTAGCCTCTACCACTAGCTGGCAACTAGCCTCACTAGGGGGAGTAGTCACAAATACTGCTTAACACAAACATAAGAATAATTAAAAAAAAAACAAAAAACAGTTGAATCCATCCAAAATACATACAAAGGCAAACAAAACAAAACTAAGGCTACACAATGAAAATAAAAAATGTTTACACTTGAATATATATATATATATATACAGATATAGCTAGAGAGAGAGAGAAAAATTCTTCAGTGGAGTCCTGACTTCTCCAAATAAATACTCAGAGTCGTCTCTCAAGTCAAAGCAAAGTTATACTCGCGCAAGGAATCACTTGAACAGAGCAGAGTCTGAACGAGTGACTGGCAATAGGTGGAAACAGTTTAGTTTTTAAGCAGGCACATAAAGAAGTTACATTGGTATTATCAGTTTCTGAGCAGCCAGTTTCAACCGACTGCTTGCAGGATCAACTTGTTATATTTTCATGGTCAAAGTTAGATCATGGAAATTTAATGGGTACATTGGGTTATATGAGTTCACAGTCACACAGTTATACAGTAGTTTGAAATCATAACGAGCATTTAATCATAACATAATTATAATTTTATAACATAGAGATATATAGATATATATATAGAGCTTTACATTCATTTTTGATTTTTTGTTCATCTGTTGGTTTTTGGGCAAGAATAATGGTCTTTTCTTTAACTCTGCCCTCCCAGCTGTGTACAACATTACTGATGGCAGCCTATTGGCCAGAATTGACCTGCCGACCTACTTGAGTTCCAGATTGGCAGCGGCTGAGCTGACCTCCTCTTCTCCCTCCTCCTTTCCATCCTCCTTCTCCCTCATCCAGGTGTCACCTGATCTAAGTACAGCTGTAGCTGTCACCCAGTCCCATACCGCCATCACTGTCGACCTTAACCACTATTTCAGGTATGGAATCAGGAAACTTGAGAGAATTACATCTTGTTCATTTTAATGCCTGGTACCACTAAAAGTATATTACCTGAAGAATACAATGAACACAACAAAGAATGCAGCTGATTACATAATACTTTATGTCCTATTTGACATACTTAAGCTTAATTGTAGTCCCAGGGTATGTAAGAGGCCATTTCATGTCATAAGCAGCACTGCACATGCAAAGGCCTGGAGTGGTTTCCTGCTTACATTCAAGCTGTAGCACAACTCAGAGTTGTCAGCTCTCATATGATGCCTGAAACTAAAGAATTATGTGAAGCCACAAAGGCAGAGATCGTGGCACTGCTGGAAATTGGCATGAGTGAGAGAAAGGTAGAGAAAAAAATGAAAATCTCCAAGACAGCTGTTCATTACACCAAGAAAAAACAAGCCGAACATGGTACTACTAAATTGCTAGCTGGTCATGACGGGAAACGTCTTTCTACCCCACAAGATGACCGTGTACTCATCCGTTCCTGTGTCAGGAATTGTCAGACCTCCAGGTATCTTGTTCAGCAAGGACAGTTTGAAATCAACTTCTTGAAGCTGGTCTGAAGTCACATAGTGCATGGAAGAAGCCCTTCACCAACCAAAAGCAGGGGAAAGGCTGGTTACTCTTTGCTGGGGATCACAAGGATTGGACTGTTGATGATTGGGCTAAGGTTCTCTTCAGTGATGAATCCAATTTTCAGTTGCTGCCCACTCCCACCAACTTACTGGTTAGGAGGAAGCCTGGAGAAGCCTACAAACCAGACTGTCTTGCCCCTACAGTAAAACATGGGGGTGGATTAGTGATGATCTGGGGTTGTTTCAGTATAAGTGGAACAGGGCAAATGCAATTGTGTGAAGGGCGAATGTACCAGGTCATGTACAGGGCTACTCTTGATAACAGTCTTCTTCCATCAGCTGGAAAACTCTTTCCTGCCTCCAATGACTGGATTTTCCATCAAGACAATGTCCCTTGCCACACGGTCCAGGCAAGGTCAGTTAGAACCTGAATGAAGAACCAGAACACTGGAACCATGCCTTGGCCTGCTCAATCACCAGATCTAAATCCAATTGAAAACCTGTGGAAAATCATCAAACCCCAAAAAACCACAAGCCCAAAAACAAAGCAAGTTTGTTTGAATTTGTGCAACATTAATGGGCTGCTCTGACAGAAGAACAATGTCAGAAGCTGGTGGAGAGCATGCCAAGACGCATGGCTGCAGTCATCAGTAACGGTGGTTATGCAATCAAGTACTAACTCCTGTGTGTATCATGTGACTAAACCAGACAGAAACGAAAACATGGAATGCCTAAAAGCACTGTTTGTTGAATGTAAGAACTTAAGTGATTTTGGTTGTTACCAAGAAAAACATGGAAAATGGATAGAAATTAGCTCTTAAATTACACTCTTATGAGCTGTTTTTGTTGTTATCATTATATTTGTCCAAACAAATGTACCTTTATTTGTCCCAGGCATTAAAATGACCGAGAAATTGAAGAAGATAAGGGTGTTCTAATAATTTTTTCCATGACTGTATGTCTGTTTTCCAGGATATATCCAGACCACCTACTATGTGCTGTGTCACAGTCGTGCCCCCCTCTTCGGCCTCAACAACCCAGAGACCAGGATAGCCTGTCCAGTTCCAGCTTTAGTCAAGGCACCCTCAGATCCATCTTCAATTCTGACCGGTACACAAGTGACCATTAATTAGCTTTACTCTAATAGATTTTGAGAGTCTGAAGACTACTGTTCCTGTAAGATCTATGCTTAGGTTTGCTGATCAGAGCAGAGTTGATGAGAATGAAATATCCATAGACATTATTCTTCAGTGGCCATGTTTGATCCAGCTTTGTTTTGTTGTTTAAATCATTATTTAAGGCAATGCTGCTGATGCTGATGCAGTGTTGTTGATATTTAAAAGGTACAGTGTTTGCAATTTTTGTTCATTACCGTGAAACCTAAAGTAGAGACGCAGCCAGCTGAAATTTCATTACAGTCCCTGACAAAAGTCTTGTCACTTATCCATTTTGTAGAAACAACAGCTCACAACTTTTCTTTTAATTAATCCACTGGTTTTAGAAATGGCTCATATGAAAGCTAAAACCCAAATTGGTATGACTGGTAGACCTTCAAGACAGTGAACTATTAAAACATAATGAATACAAATTAGTGGATTTATTCATTGCAAATGGCAGGCATTAATTTTATAACATTTGTCTTATATGAGAGGACACTGAAAACCGTACTAATAATAATAGATAATATACAAATAATATGACTTTGAAGTTCATTAAGATTATCAGTCCTTCATTTTTGTTCATTCACATCTTCTTCTCTAACATTATATTGTGACCACTGACCTGAGTAAATTTACTTCTAGCTCCTGGGAAGCTTGTCTGTCCTCCATGTACAACAGAGCCCAACATCCTACCACTTCCTCCTCCCCCTCCCAGCATGCTGGGGCCTCCTGGTCCTCCTCGCTCCCCCACCTGGAGTCCCACCAGTGTCTGCCATCAGCTCAAACCAGAGTGCCTCCTGGGGGGACAATCGTCACTTTTTCTGTCCCTGAATCATCCACTGCGTCTCTTCTCACTGTCTCTGAGTTCTCTGCCATGCTGACCTACACCACTCCTGGCAATAGACACACCACAGTAGCCTTATGGGATTTAAAGTCTGGCAGTGTGAATTACCACCAGACAGAGGGTGATGCGGCTCCGGTACAGTGTTGTGGAGAGAAACATCACCGACTACTGCTGAGGAGTGAGTTAACCACTGACACAGCCTTTCATGAACTTTGACAGCTGACCTCAAAACCAGAAACTGTAGTTTTATCAATTAAAGCAGTCAGAATGCATCTGAAATCTTGATTATAGTTCCTTATTAAACAGTATCACACAGCATTATAGTGGACAGATTTGAACTTTGCTCTGTCAACTAATTTTTGAAAACTGATGGATGGTTTATAATCTGTTGGATCATCTAATATCTCATATTTCCCGCACAGTGCTGCATCCTTAGATGCTAGTAATGACATTTAGAGCTAAATATTTTCATAACTAATTGGACTGCCAAAATGAGTCCAAAAAACCAGATAACAAAACAGTTTTTTGTTGTTTTTTTTTTTTTTTTTTTTTTTTTTTTTTTTTTTAAGAAATCAGAAATCAGAAAGCCTTTTGAGAGGAAAAATTCACTTGACTGTGTTTGAAAGAAAACTAAACTACTGCAGGGGTTGCAATATTTTTTTCGGTTATATAAATAAAGGAAAATCAACTGTCACTACTACAGCATGTCATTATTTCAATAGTTTCATTGCAAACTGCTTGTCCATCTGTCTGTCTGTCTGTGTGTCCAGAGGCCGGTGTGTTCCAGGTCTTGTTCTCCGTGTCTCAGCAAGACTTGCTCAGCAGGTTGATGTTATTTGGCAGTGCAGCAACGGTGGATGCCGTCTGCCACTTGAACAACTGGGGCCGCTGCTCCATCCCCATCCATGCCCTGCAGGTAGGAGACAGCACTCACTTTTATTCATACGTCACACATCTTCTACTGCACAGGTTGCAACATCCAGAGGATCTTTAAATGGCATTCAGATCAAAACTGTCTCTCTGGAGTTTAAAAACAAAAACCAAACGTATTTTGCAGGCTGGACTGAAGAACCGTCAGCTGGACACAGTTGATTTCTACCTCAAGAGCAAAGAAAATGTACTGAACCCCTCAACAACGTTCAGTGCTGCTGAACCACCAGCAGCCTCCACATTGAGCCTGACGGAAAGTATGTATACAGGCTTTGTACTCTGTTTTTAAAATGTGACATTTTTCAGGTCACAGTTATTTAAGCCTCATAACCCCTCAGAAACACATTTTACTGTATGACTTCTGTAATCCATCATTTTTCGATTATATTGTTGATTTTACAAAGACATTTACATGCAAATTTTACAAAACAGCAACTTTAATCCATGCCTCAGGTCTTTAGCATCCCCAGACTATCATTAAACTACTTAGCTCCCAAGTATTCCTCACTGTCTCCCTGAATAATGAGTAGAATGTTATATATGTGGCTTATTTTTACAGTAACATCATGATGCTGGGTTTCATGTTTAGTTCACAGCAACACTTTCAAATCCGGCATCTCCATTCTACAAATGCAGGTGTGCCTGGGGCTACCGATGTACCAGAGCACAACAATGACAAATCCAGTTGACACAGTATGAGCTTTAAGCAGAACAGTGGTCAAGATACATTCAGTTAGCTGTCTCAAGTAGAGAAATTAGGACTGATGAGGGAATATAGTTGCCTCAAATGTGTCGATCATGATGCTATAAAAGTACTTTTTCAGAACAAGCTCCCAACTTGGAAGCCAGAAGATCTCATAAAGTGGCACTCTCCTGGAAAACGTTGGTCTTTAGCTACAGTGACGGGCTGTGATTTCCAGAAGCTGATAAATGATCTAAAAGTCTTTTAGCTGTTTTAGCTGAAACTCCCATACAAGTACCAGAGATGCTTATTCTGTCCATTCGCTGTTCAGCAAGACATGACAGAGAAAACATGAAATGTGCACAGAGAAATGTTTATGAATTTTAAAGAAACTAATTTATCTGAAATCTATGGACACTTTTTTTGAGTTTTATAAATGACTGAACATACTGTTTTGTTAGTGTTGACACCATGCTCTGAGATGATTACAAGTAATACAGTGGTAATGTATGACTGCAGCTGCCTTATACAAGTGGCATGTCCCTGAACAGGTATGTAGGAGTTGGTCATCACAGTTTCATACATGTTTCATCAAAATTATTGCGCTCTCTCTCTCTGTGTGTGTGTGTGTCTGTACGTGTGTGTATGTGCATGCACACATGCAGGTGTGCAGGAGTTGTGTCCTGCGTTGGACTTGCTATGTTCCTCTGTCAGAGATTCAAACAGTGAGGTTCAGAGCCGACAGTTCTCAGAACAGCTGCTACATATCACCATGTGCTTCGTCAATACACAGATCCGCTCTGTGCTGTCCAGCACATTCTGTAAGTCAATACACACTTGAGCTGTAGATTGTTAGTTCAGTTGGAACTGCTTATTTTTATTTCCTGAGAGCTGAAGCAGGCCTATTGTGTCTGCAGATGAGGACTCAGATGTACAGAGCTGCGTTGACATTCTGGACCAGTATGTTACTGAGCTGAGGAGCTACATGAAGAGATTCCCCTGGTCTGCTGGAGGAGACATGTTCAGTTCCAGTACTACTCCTGCTCAGGAGGAGGCTCAGGGCGATGAGTGGGAGCAGCTGTCAACAGAGGTGACATTTTTGTTCTGCCATCCATTTTACATGTGTTTTTTTTTTTTTTTGTCGGGGGGGGGAGATAAGAAATATTATAGTTTTTCAGATAGTCTCACATTTTCCGAAAGCACATAATTGTTTATGTGCGCATGTTTGTGTTTGTTGCAGGAAGTGGTCCATCAGTCTATCATGACCAATCAGATCCCTAGATCTCAGGCCGTCTTGCGGCGGCGGAGCCTGCCAGAACAGCGGCTGTTGGCTCTGAGGATGGAGGGTCTGCAGCAGGTTTTCTCTTGTCTGCAGAGCAGAGACCTACAGACAGCCAAAACACTCCTCACCAACATGGTAAGAACACCTCACCTGTAGGAAATTAATCAGTCAGTTACCTTTTTGTTAAATATTACTTGTACCTGGTAAACCTTCTGACTGTACACACATGTGAAACATGTCAGCATGTTAAAATCCAACACTTGTTAGCATGTGCAAGTTTAGCATTTTTAAGTATGCCTCTTAGGCTTCTATGTGTCAGCTACAGACCTTAAGTCAGGCTGTGGTTAGCTTACCATATCATCAAGACTGGATGCAGGGCAAACAGCTGAACTGGCTCTCTCCACAGGTCAAAAGCGGAAGACCAGTTCACATAGAAACTGTTTAACCCTTTGCTGTGCAGTGTGGGTCAGGAGATGCTAATTTTCCATTAGATTTGGGTCACTTTTGACCCATGTTGCGCATCGAAATGTTAAGGAACATTTTTGATGTCAGTCACTCACCGTTTCCTTCCAGAAAGAAAAATGGGGTAAAATTGCAGTGATTTAGATTTATCCACTGGGGGTGAATACTTATGCAATCACTTATTTTAAGGTTTGTTGTTTTATTAATTAGCAGTGCTGTGCAAAAATCAGTCTTTACTGTTTTTGTTTGTTTCAAAAGCGCCAAATTACTTTGACTTTGATTCAATGTTAAATAGCAATTAAAGAGGGAAACTTCCAAGGGGCTGAGTGCTTTTAATAGGTATTGCAGTTGCTTTCACATACAATTAACATTAGAGCATGCATTAGCAATCAGCTAATGTTACATTCAGCTAGAGCACAGCCTAATGTTTTTCTTTTAAAGTCTAAATACAATCACATTTACATAAAGCAAGTAGTAAACGGATGTGGTCACCTGTTTTCAGGGTTTTAGTGTGAGGAACCAGTTTCACAGTATCTGCCTGCACACAGATGACAAGGAGACGCGGGAGCTAATGGTGAGTCTGGCATTTTACAGTGAACACAATTCATCTTCCTGACTGACAGCAGCGTTGTTTTCTTGCTATCTATAATATGGTCTGTATTTTACCATAAAGTAGTTTTTCCTTGGTCCATTGAATATTCAACACATATCTTGTCCCTTTTGTTGCAACTGATCAACTCTGAATTGTCTGATATTCCAGCTACGACTAAAAACAATTGAAACATTTTACCTGACTGCATAGGGTTGCCACCCATCCCTTAAAATACGGAATCATCCTTTATTTGATAATAAATTGTTGCGTCCCGTATTGAATCAATACGGGAGGCAAATTGTTCCGTATTTTCATAAACGTCCCATACACGTCTGTCACACACTCATCAAAACTTTATAATGAACAAAATAAAACACACGAAATATTAAGGGCAGCCAATTTCATCTTCCTTAGACCTTTGTAGCGAGGACCCATTGCGAGGTTCAGTAGCTAGATCTCAGACTTCTCTGCTTGCCCGGCCGTGTCGCAGGTTGCCTGGTTACAGACACTGCTGCACCCGCACACTTAAAAATGTCTACACCCGAAACTCCACCACGTCCAAAGAAGCAAAAACGTTTGCAAAAGTACAGACGTGAGTGGGAAGAGTGGAACCCCTGGCAGTGGGTACAAAGCAAACTATGTTTTCTGTTGCTCATGGACTGGCTGAGGCAGCATCAGGGACCAACATGTAAGAAACATGAGAATAGAGAGAACCCAGCCAGCAGGTCACAGTTTTTCCATCCCCAATCATCTCCTGAAGTCCATATGGTTAGGAACATCATGATGAGATCAGCTAGATTTCCTACAGTATATAGTTGGGAATTTACCAGAGGATGCTTATAATCATGCTGATGTGGTCATAGACTCTACAGCATTTTAGTGACTCAATAAATGCCAAAGTTGGTTATTATTATTTTAAATGCTTTTTAGTTTTTCATAAACATTTATTTAGTAGCCTATATGTAATCAATAAATTGCCTTTGCCTATCTAAAAAAAAACTCACTCAGAGCTTTGATATGCTAACAGTACTAAACAACTAAATCAATAAATACATGCATACACACATAAGTTAATTGTGTTAATTGTGTTAAGATTTAGATGGGAAAAATGTATGTAGAGAATTTCTTTGTACAGTATTCTGCATTCAGTTGTTTATGTTTTTGCAGAATACAGTATTGCACACACTGGTTGGTCATTACATTTTATTAGGATGGTTTCACTGTTTAAAATGATGCAACTTCTTTTCAGGCAGAATCTGTGATCATAAAACAATTCAAAATTCTTAGTTTTGTGTTAATACAACACTTAAAGCTTTAAGTATGGCTAAATGCTTTTTTCAAAATTAAACATACCACTCCTTGGGTGTTAGTGGCCCTGAGTTCAGTAAATCTGGAAAGATATTCACAGATTCGGACTTCTGGCATCAATAACTCTTAGATATACATTGTCAAAACATAAACGATGCCTCTTTCCCATCGTTGTAAGGTAGACAATGTGCTACAAGTCCAGTTTGATCAAATGTAGCTGTCTTTCAAGCAGCAGAAATAAAAAGTATATTTAATGAGTTATTGATTTCAGAAGTCTGAATCTGTGAATATCTTTCCAATTTTACTGAACTGTGGCCCCGAGCAGCCGTGGTGAGTGTCCTTTATTTTCATTTCTGAAAGGTGGCAACCCCATGAATGGAGCATCGTGTTTATTTCTCTCTGCTTTAAATCCTACCAAGTCTTTCTGACTGTCTGTTTTACTGATTGGTTAGGTAGAGACACTGTCAAGTCAGAGCTACTTTCCGGAGGAGGAGATGCTGAGTTTTATGTTCATCAGGGAGATGGAGAAACTTGGGTCACTGCCAGCTTTTCGCTGCTCAGAAAACACCTCATCACAAAGGTAAGGATACAATGTTGGCACAACACAGATTTACCAATCATGACAATGGCAGACTTTCTAAGTGCTCTTGTTGGTTGAAAATGGCATTTGAACTTTTAGCTCATGCTGGAGAAACTGCCTGCATCTGACTGATTCAGCATATCACTGCAGACAACATACTATAAAACACTGATTGTGTAAAAATAGAGAAGATGATTTTTCTAGTTTGTTTTGTCTATTTGCATGTCCTGCAGTGCATTGAGCTCATGGCTCAACACATTCTGTACAACACAAGTGAATTTCTATAAATGTTTTCAACTTTCTTTGAGCTTCCCCCTTGTTCTCATCTCGACTGTCACTGATGAATGAATTCCAGATGACTTTCATTTATTTATTCAGACTCTGAGCCTCTATACATACGAAGTCTATATCTTGACCTACAGAATCCAAAATCTTTCCAGGGTTGTTTGGATGTTTCATAAGGAGGCGGATGGTGAGGTTATGAGGGAGCTGGTGGGACAGGGGAGGCCTGAGGAGGAGGGCAGTCTCTGGAGGACTCTTAGACTGGACTGGGTGAGGAATTGGGATCAGAGCTGCCAAACAGTCATCCACTTATCCAGACGCCAACACACAGGTAGAACACTAAGTCAATATAAAAACACAACCAAGATCCCACAGTGGTTCGTAAAAGTCTTACTTTTTGGAAAATGTCATGCACTTAACAGGGATTCCTTTTGTTTTGTTCATCAGAGTTGAGTTCCTGTGACCCTTCGGTGTTGTGGCATTATCTGACTGTCCTCCACAACCACCATTGTGTGGTCAACTGGATCCAGAACAGGGAAACCTCTGGTGCCTGCAAGTGGCCAGAGTTATCTTCAGAACTTGTTAATAACAACACAGTCTGCAGCACCTACATGAGGGAGAACATCCTGGACCTGTTGGCTAGGTACAGGAGCTAATGTTGCTATTGTGATCAATATTAACCAACAGAAATGGACTGCATTTGATTGGAAAACAAAAAATGTTTGGAGACCTAATGATAAATATATAACACTGACTACTAAAGTGTTGAGATTTTGGGTTGTCTCCTGTTTTTGATCATATTCAGGAGAAGATATTTACATGGGACAAAGTGAAATTTGGCCCTGCATATACCTATACACATGGGTACAAACACAAACAGACAGTTTTGAAACTGTTTTGCTTTTTCTCCACTGTACATGTTGGGAAGTCTGTGTCCTGTAAGAGACTGCAGCTGATCAGTACATATAAATGACCAAGTATATTTAACTCTTGCATCACTTAAACACTGGAGTTGCTTCTTCACTCCAAAAGTGAGATGTTTTTGTTGGCATATGTTAACAGAGCCTCTTGCATCCACAGGTTTATATGAATGCCCCTTAAAATGTGTACTGTGTATGTCCTCATAAATCCTCCATAACTTGTCAGACAGAGTTTAAATACATTCGTTCTCTAAGTTCATGCTTTTTTTTTTTTTACATGCTTTTCTTACTATTCTTTTCATTATTATATTTTAAATCTTAATATCACAGACACATAGATAAACTGTTTTAATAGATTTTTACTTTTAACATAGATGATTAATTTGTAACTGATGTTTTAACAAAGATTTTCATTTGGGTTTCTGTCTCCGATTCTTCCCCCAGGAGATTTCTGTTCATTCAGGAAGAGCTGGCTGACCTGGAGCAGCTGTTGTGGAGGCTCGCTCAGGGTGGAGGAGTGATGGCTTTATCCCCTCCCATCCCTCAGTACCGCTCCCCCCTCGGCCTTGACCTCCACAGTGTTTTTATCACCTTCTGTCTGGACCACAACTTTCAGTACTTGCTCTATACCTACCTGGAGCACTACAGGTGTGTGTGAGAGTGCTGAATGCATGTTATGTGCTTATTAGGTTCTCAATGATGTGTTTGTATTTCAGTTTTGCAGCCAATGCATTAATTGTAAAATACATTTTAATTAGCAGCTAATGAGCCTGAGTTTCCTCTTCACAGACTGACACCCAGAAATTGTCCCCTCCTGACCACTCAGAATCTATCTGAGGGTCAGCCCTGGTTTGAGATGCTGGTGAAGATCCAGGAGATCACCAGGGATCTGTCAGGTATCACGCTGCTGCAGATACACACATTTTTTTTTAGATCAGATCAAGGACAAACAGAATGCAAAACGTAGGTTTAGAACAAATTAGAATTCATCAGTGAAATGTAGATGAAGACAGTTGTCAGATTAGGTAAATCCAATTAAAGTTGATTGCATTGCATCAATTTGATTTCTGTTTTTTACTTTGCTGTGTTTATTTTGTTTCATTTACTTTGCCTTCATTTTTGAAGTTTTTTATTTTTATATATATATATATATATATATATATAGATATATATATATATATATACATATATACATATAATTCTTATTCTGTATGGATATAGGTATGTTTTTCAGACACAGCACGCTCACAAACAAAAAACTGATATAAGGGGATAGTCCCTATCTAATCCATAGTTACAACAACCAGCAACAACATACATGCATTTATACAGTCAGGCCTTGCAGTCTACTCATATGGAAGCCATTCTGACTAATTTTAAAGACATCAATTTGAGTCCTTTGTAAATATATTGTAAACTAGATCAGTTCATTAATTTGTTGTCTAGCTTTCTGAAGTCATTTTCTGATCAACATCTTTTGCCTGCTACTAGCATCAGTCTCACCATCTTGCTCTATCTTGCTTTGAAAAGCGGTGCACTTCTAGATTGCTGAAGTGCATCATTTTAAAAATTCAAATAAATCTTCTCCTTGACTGGTTTTCTGTTTGTCCCTGTGCCTGATGTACCAGATCCAGGACTGATCTTCCAGGCCAGTTTAACCAGTGCTCAGGTGCTATTACCAGGCAGCCAGGGATCCCTCAGCAGTCTGCTGTTAGAGGGACACAGCCTGCTGGCTCTGGCTGCCGTCATGTTTGCCCCTGGAGGAATCAACCAGGTAAGCAATGTGCCAAGGAAACGTCTCTACTCGTTCTTCTGATACATGTAAGTTTGGTTATTCCACTTAACAGTAATAAAAGGACAACAGCAATAATATGCACAACATAGACAACAGACAAAACCAAGTGCAATATTAGTTCCTCAAAATGTAGAAAAAAGTCATGTAGGGAACATTCATGATATCCAGTTGCTCACACATATTAGACCTAAGAAACATAAAAAAAATTAGTTTGAAATGCTGATAGAAAAAACAAGTTAAGGTGCAAGACCAAAAAGAACAGATGGTGCTGGTAGAATTAAATAAAAAATATATAAAAAGGAATAAATACAGTCTAAAAATCAAAATTAAAGATGCAAGCAGCGTTGAACAAGTCCTCGCACACACACACACACGCATCAAGGTGTGGATGTACATCGGTGTACGTTTGAGCATGTTTAGGCCCTCAAAAACACGATTCAATTGAATACAATGATTCCTTTGTTAATGTTTGCATAATTTTTGTGCAACAGTTCGCTCAAAAATTTTAGAGAGAAATGGGAGGTTGGATATAGGTCAATAGTTAGCTAAAACATCTGGATCAAGAGTATATTTTTTAAGTAAAGGTTTGATTACAGCAACCTTAAAAGCCTGTGCTACATAGCCTGTTACTAGAGAGAGATTAATCAGATCTAACATTGAGGAATTAATTAAAGGTAAAGCCAGTCTATTTGGGATAGGGTCTAAAAGATATGTTGATGGTTTAGATGAAGAAACTGTTGACATTAACTCAGAGAGATGTATAGGAGTGAAGAAGTCTAACTATCCATCAGGTCTTACAACCAATTCTAAAGCAACTGTACTCCATGATACATGTGTGACAGTTGACACAGCTGTCCCTCTTGTTAACACCCACCCTCACTAATTTTCATGAATAGTAATCACTGCTTTTACAGTACTCTGTCCCATTTAGTCTATAATAATGACTTCTAAGATGGGATGTAAAAGGATGGCTTGTCTGAACCATTCTCCATTTGCTTTCTATGTGCAGGTGATAGTTCAGGGCGAAAGGTCAGGCAGGTCGGAAAGGACAGTTGACCCTCAGCTCCTGAAGATGGCGCTGGGCCCCCATCACAAACTGAAGTCTGCCTTGTTCTCTGCCGGTCCCCGAGGAAACAGCCCATGCTCCGACATCTCAGTTTACCACCTCCTGCAGGTACACTTAGATCTGTCAGCACTGAACTTGCAGGTGCCAAATAATGTCCTGTCCCAGAGTTAGAACTGGAATTGTACTGCTACTGTCCCCAAAGAGCTGGTTTTAATGAGTGCTCTTAGCATCTTGACTGCTTTGTACTTAGCAGCAAAGTTCTTTGTCAAAATGCAGTAACTTCTTCGTACATCAGTTGTCCTGTTACAGTGTGTATTTTTTTTTTTTTTTACTTCATGTTGATGTATTTTCCCAGTCACTCCACCCTCTGGATCCATCTAAGCTGTTTGGATGGCAGACAGCAAATACTCTCAGTTCCACCGGTAAGAAGTGAAAACCACTAGATTACTGCAAAATCATTACCTAAAACTGCATTTAATGCTTGTATCTCAGCTATGTTTCTGATTTATGATTCTGTTATTGTTTGCATTTTTTCATTCATCTTTTTTGCATAGAGCTTTAGTGGTAGCGGCAGTAATACTTGAAGTACTAGCAGGAAGCAGTAGCAGACATACCTGTAGAAGTCACTGCAGCAGTACTATGCTAGGAAGTAGAACAGGAAGTATTAATAGAAGTAGGACAGTAGTAGCACAAATATGATAGTGTCATCAATAACAGTAGAAGTAGCAGTACTAGTAGATATAGCAGAGGTACACAGAGTTTCTGGCTGAGTAACTCTGCAAATACATTTTTGTGTTGTTTCTCCACAGAAACATCAGAGTTGCCTCATTTCTCCAGCCCTCATCTGGTCAGTAGGTTTGCGCTGCTGGAGAACCTTGACTTTCTGTACTTCCTCCGTCATGGCAGACCCTCTTTTGCGTATTCTACCTTCCTTATCCAGCAGCTGAGTGGCGGTGGTGATATCAGGCTGCTGTGAGTATGATGCACTCAACTACAGCCTTTTTCCTCATGAAAGTCTGCTTGAGTCTAATGAGAAAATTATTGGAGCAGGAAAAAAGACAAAACCATTGCTCTGCTACACAATATAGCTGTGCACATGTGTGTGTGTTTCAGGTTGCAGTGGGCCAGCCAGCAGGTGTACAGGTTGGCCCTGCAGTGTTTTAACATCCCACCTGTGGTGTCGGCTGTTGTTTGTTTCTGTGAACTGCTGGGAGTCTGCAGCCTCAAGCTGAGAGTTGATGTCAGAGCCATGAACATCATTCTGCAACACTTCAATCAACACAACACGCACATCTCTTCAACATTGCATCTGCACACTCTGGGTAAACACATGGCACAAACACTGTTCCAGCATAGCATCTACAGCTAAGTACAAAAATATTCATAGCCATCATTATATACCAAAATTGTGATTTTTTTAGAATTTAAACAATAGGCTTTTTCTGGCTGAAAATGATATGAATGAGTGTCAAAAGAGGTTAAGACATTGTTCCAGAGTTAAAATGAAAAACCTTTAACTATTTTCGAAAGGATTCAGTCTGGACTCTGGCTATTGTTTTCTTTTAACCACTTCTTTATTACTTTGACTGTATATTTCAAATCATTGTCTTGTTAGAAGATTCAAGTTTTTCTGCAGACTGCCTGAAGTTTCCTCCAGAATCTTAGCGTTGTTCTCCTTTCTCATAGTGCCATTTACTTTAACCTTTTGATGCACAACCTGGGTCAAAAGATACCCATATTACATTGAATATAGACACTTTTGACCCATGTTGTGTATCAACATGGGTTTTGATGCACAACCTGGGTCAAAAGATACCCATATTCCATTGAATATGGGTCACTATATTCAATGGAATATGGGTATCTTTTGACCCATGTTGTGCATCAAAGGGTTAACGAGGTTGGATGGCTGAAAAACATCCCCAAAGCATTGCATTCCCATGTCCATGCTTGACCTTGTAATGCTGTTCTTCGCTTCCTACTGCGCCAATTCGGATTTTTCACAGTATGGAACTCCTTGTGCTTTTTGATAATGATTTGGACTGTGGTTACTGGGACTTTAAAACACGTGGATATGGCTTCACTTCACTTCAATTCAATACAATTTTATTAACATAGTGCAAATTCACAACATATGTCATCTTACAGTGCTTAGCATAGTAAGGTACAGACCTCGCAAATTACAAACAGAGAACAGAAAACCCAACAATCCAAAATTGTGCTTAGATTCCCTATGAGTGATGGTGGGAAGGCACAAAAGCAAACCTTAGATTAGGGAGGGGGAGAAAATAGAATATTCCAGGACAACATGGAGAAGTATAGATGCTAGATTTTCTTCAAAATTTGCAACAATATCTTCATTTTGTACATGGCATTTTTAGTGGTAAATGTAAACCAAAATATCAGAAATAGGTCACATTTATCTCTATTGCAATGTATTGCCAACTTTTGTCACTTGTTTATGTTTGGTATGGGCAGGAATAATTCTTGACTTAGCCATGCACACTTTGGGTGAACGCCCACACAATCATCCTCTGCTGTCTCATTTCAGTGTCTAAAGGTGTGAAGCTGGTGGAGGGAGAGTCTGAAGCAGCAGAAGAGCTTGTTGCTTACCTGGAAGCTGCAGTGGCAGACAGTCTTGAGCAGAGGGGCATCAGCAGGTTAGACACACTTCTCAGTACCGATGTCAAGATAATTCCTTAAGTTCTTGCAGTTTGAGCATACCTGAAATTTGCAGTGAAATTTGTGTACGCATCCTTATATATTAGGTAATATTTATGTTTTATATTTATTTTAGTATACAAATGACATAAAAATAACCCTGTCTTCATGGCTATATGGCATTAGTGGTATATGAAAAAATTAGATTTTTCAAAAGTTGGATCGATTGGGTTTTGTAGTGAACATCTCTAGTATACTGCATATACCTTTCGAGATTGGTAGGATTGTAAAACAGGGATCTATTTAAAGATGTTTTAAGCCTTCACTCTCCAAAATAAAAATTTTATTTAACTTATTAACATTGTGGGTTCTTTCCCAAATAAAAATTTCATTTAACGTATTAACATTTTTCAATAAAAAGACAGACCTGTAATGTTATGACTACATGATTTGTACCTTGGACCAGTAGGCCCGCAATAAATCTTTCAAAATATTTTTAAAAGATTTGTTTAATGGATGAAAAATAACAATCAAATAAAAATAAAAATGGTCAAAACTTTTTGAAGCTGTAGAGTTTTGATGTAGAGCATATGTGTGTGTGTTTTTCCGTTAGATCATCATATGAGGCAGCTCAGGAGTGGGCATTGCCTGTTCAGTTCTGCCAGCTCCACGGTCTGAATCTCAGCTCTGTTTACCCTACCCACTGCGCTGATGACAGACAGCTCATCCACTTCTTACTATTTGTCCAACTGCACAACTTCCCACCTGAGCAGGTGAACATGCACACACCTCCCCAACATCCTTACACTGAGGCAAGTTCGACATACCTAGGATATGTTTCTCTATCTGGCTTCACTAAACCTCACAGCTGCAGTCAGACTAAGTGGTCAGAGACCAAGCTGGTTATCAAATGGGTAGGCACAGAACTTGATAAACAATTTAATTTAGCAGATGCCTTTATCCAAAGCGATGAACATCTTACAGTAGATACAACATGAGGTCAACCTGACTATGAATGTGTTAGTTAGCAAGCTATAAGGTTATACACCACCGGTCAAAGGTTTTAGAACGCCCCAATTTTTCTAATTTTTTTAAATTGAAATTCAACTAGTTCAAATCCAATGAATAGCTTGAACTGGTACAAAGGTAAGTGGTGAACTGCCAGAGGTTAAAAAAAGGTATGGTTACCCAAAACTGAAAAATAATGTACATTTCAGAATTATATAAAATGCCTTTTTCAAGGAACAAGAAATGGGTTAACAACATAAAGCTGTTCTGCAGCAATGGAGGTTGATCAAGCCTTGAAAGTTGGTGCTACCAAATCCTACAGGTGTCCCAACTTTGGGGTTGGAAATTGGGCTGTTCTAAAACTTTTGACCGTTAGTGTATGTTGAGCATACATTATCATGGTAATGTGCCCCTGTAAGATAAAGAATCATCATCCTGAAAACCCGGAGGTGAACCTTCAGTTACTTCATTAACTTCAAATCCTGCTTCGTAGTACAGACCTCAGAAGGTAACTTGGCACAGCTTTATCATCAGCATGGACAGATGGTCAGGATATTTTACTGTTGTCTGTAAACTGTAGTTATGGTGCCACTCTATTTTTACCTTATTCTTACTTTATCCCTTTTTCTGTTACATCCTGAACTAATCGACAACATCTCTGGCAAAAACAATGACTTCATATTTAACTGTTCAAAAGTCATCATGTAGAGGCTTAATTATCCACACAGGTGAGGTCACTGGTGGCTCAGTTTGAGCCTACCCTGCAGGCCCAGCTGAGCCTGGCATTTCAGGACCTCCAGGTGTACAGTCAGAGGAGGATGTGTGACCCTGACGAGCTATCAGTGCCGCTGACAACAGAGGTGTCGTCCGGGAGCCCAGAGCACCCGAGGGAGCTGTTCCAGGTCCTCTTGCGGAGCCAGGAGAAGCTGGCACCCTGCAGGTACCTGCTACATGAAGCACTGGTGCAACGCTGCCCAACACTAGCTATACTGGCTGCTTGTCTACAGGTAAATGGACCAAACACACCTAGACATAGATGCACAAATAATATGTGGAGATATTTGCTACATTTTAGCATTTAGAACTGTTAGAAATGTAATCCAAGTAGGCCTCAGAATGTACTACAGTGTGAATGAAGTACTTGAGGTGTATGTTATATATGACAGTAATGCTTATGATTTAAAGTTATTATGCATCTTTATTAAGCTATGTTGGTAAAGGTATACAGTATCTGACAGTTAATGTAAATATGTTGTCCACAACACAAATGTATCTTGGGAACTTCTGATGGACAAGTCCCTATACCAGATTGAATACCAAAACAAGTCTTTCAGTCATATTGATATATTTCAACATAAACTCATAATTAGTTGCAATTTCCAAATACTAATGGTAACATTTCAGGATTTAAACATTTTGATGACATAGTAATATAAAGTACATAACAGAAACTGTTTCACCTTGCATTGTGTGCACCAATTGTAAGTCTATATTTAAGCTTCCTAGTGAAATTTAAAGTGTTTTCACCTATCATTCAAGATGTTCTATAAAACTGTTGGCATCATCATCTGACTCAAACTGAAAATATCTTCATTCACAACTCTTGTGTTTCTTTTACACAAGTCACAGCAGATCTGTTGTTGCAGGTGCGCTTACTGCTGCCGTTCTGCATGTTGTTATGGTTCAGTGTAGTATTTTCACTAAATACAGCATTTGCAATACCTTCGGTATCTATGGAACTCCAGAAAAACAAATATTGTCAAGTTTTCACAATCCTGGCATCAAGTTGGCATTCAAGCTGTTTTTCAATTCTAAGGACTTAGAGGTGATCCTCTGACTTTTCCTCAAGCTCCAGCAAATTTTACTTGAAAGATTTCAGCAGATTTTATACAGACAGTCATGGTATCCAGACTATTTACTTGGTGATCATCTCAAAGTTGACACTTTTTTCATTAACATATCTCAACAAATAGATTAATTTTATATTTAATCATGGCCTCTGCCAAGTTGCTCTGTAGCCCCACACTGAACTATGCATCAAGTCAAGCATTTTAATCACTGTTTAGGTGAAGACTGGCCTAAAATTGAAGAGTCTAGCTTGAAACTCAGCGCCAAAAATAAAGCCGAATTGCGCCCTATGTTGTGTTTCATGACACTGACCAATCTGTTTGACTTACAGGGAACAGAGCTTTTGCCATGCCTTTGTGTGTGGGTCCTGACCTCAGTCGATGATGTCACCTCTCGGGAAGCAACCTCCCACCTAGTTGAAGCCCCCCAGCATCATGCATGGACCCTGCATGACCTGTCCATCATCTGGAGGACGCTTTTGGGGCGAGGCTTAGTCAGGCCCCTTCTACGGGGCTTTGAGCTCCTCCAGAGGGTAAAACTACGAGATGAGATGAGAAAAAAAAAGATATTATGCGAGATTTGAAAACATTAGATGAATGCACTACAGCATGTCTCTCTTCTGTCTGCTCTGGTGAAGGTTATTAGATTTTTTTTTTCTTTTCTGAAGGTAGATGTTTGCAGGTCATGCTTGTGTTGGTCAGTTGCTATCTAAGAGAGACAGTGCATCCTTCTTTTTCTGGGCAGGACCTTCAGGGATTTTGTCATATTGTCAGGTTTTTAACCACGTGGATATTAAAAGTCAAATCAAATAGCTTAGTTTTTTTTTGTTTAGTTTTTTTGTATGTTATGTTTTTTTTTTTTAACAGTATGTAATATTTAGATACTAAATTTAATTTTTCCAAATGAGATGACTTTGCTTGACCAATATAATAGTAAAAAACAGTCAATACTCCAATTAGCAACAACTTTTTGCTTGTCTCTCAGGACTGCCCTCTGGTGTTGGTGTTAAGAATGTTTGAGTTGTGTTGTGACTATCGAAACTTCGCCAGAGCCAAATTAAAGCTGCTGGACTTCCAGAGGACACTCATCAGTGTAAGTCCCACCAACCACATCTCAATACAAGCCACATCATTTCACAGACAATTAGAATAAATTAGTTAACCAACATCCACTTGCAAAAATACACAGCTATCACAATGGACAATTCAGAGGTGTTACATTTAAGCTTTTCTTTATTTGGCAATGTACTTGTGAATGAAAACTGTTTAGAAACACTTTCTTGGTGGTGCTTTTTATACTTCCCACATATCTCTCATTTCACTGTCGGCTACCAAATCACAGATTCCATTCACAACTAATGATGCTGGGAAATCAAATCAGGGAGACAAACAAAAGGAAAAAAAGCTTGTTGTGAAGAGGTTAATGTAGTTGTTTGTTGCTTTTTTCAGTAAAGTTTGTCTACCTGGCACTTCTCTTTGTGATATTCATGGACAGAAACTAGGAAGAGTAGAGTGCATTTTAACCTCTGAGATTATGTATTTGCTTTATGCTGATGTAGATATGTTGGTTTAATCAATCAATAGACTCCAGCAGGCACAAGGAAGTAGGTGGTTTAGAAGTTAGTCCCAAATCTCTGCAAGAAAGTGTTAGATTTCCAAACTGTTGGTCTGAGTAAAGCTGCAGTATCTCTGAGAGGTCAGTCAGACCTTAAGGGTCCCATGAGATGAAAATGTGTTTTTATTGTGTTTTGTGTTTGTTACTAACTTGGAGTTGTAAAGTAAAAGCTGTTAAGATATGAAGAGGTTTCAGACATGGACTATGTTTTGTTTACTGAACATGTCAGCTTCATGTCTGAATGCGCACCTTTGTGACTTTTTTTTAAACATTGTGTTGGCAATCTTACTAGGTCAGACATAGCACAAGTGTGAACTCTAGATTCACATTAACAGATAGGTATGCACAAGCAGTGTTACCTTTTTCACATTTTACCACCAATATTAGTCCAAAAATGCCACAAAGTTTGATACACAGTTTGTATGCCGAAATCACAGCACACCTTTCTGCAGCTGCTCGACCATGCATCATCTCTAATCTGCTCCCTCTGCCTTCTTGCTGATATAGCTAAGGAACAGTGGCCCAGGACCCTCAGGAGGCCTCCCCCTGCAGTGGGTGGAGAGCCAGGCCTCTGTGCTGCTTCTCACGATGCTGCAGCGCTGCTCTTCCCAGTATGACCTCCACAGGCTACTGCAGCTCCTGGCTGATGTCGACAAACTCCTAAAATCAAACGGTGAGTTTTGAGCGTAAGCTCCCAAACCATCAGAATCTAGTAGCAGCTCGACACATGACAGATTGCGAGTTGGTCCAGTCACAGGTTTGATTATCATCTCAGGAAACTACTTTCTTGCAGCTGCTGTTGTATTGGCAGAATTATGTTGTTTCTGACCAGTGATCTGTCTGGAGCTAAAGATACTTGACATTAAAACACATTTCAAAATACCAACCTTAAAACTTTCTCTTTTTTTTCTTTTTAAACAGGCAAATGTTAAAAATTGTCATTCTTGTGTGTTTGTGTTTGTTATGTGTGTGTGTGTAGGTCCAGACTTTAGGAAGCTGAGTCAGCTGAGCCAGTTGCTGCAGGGGTCAGAAGTCAGCCTGTCTCCCAGGTTGCTGCAATGCAGTCCTCCCTCCATCCAGCAGGTGGAGTTCCAGGCTACAGTGGACGCTCTGCAAGCCAAGGGCCGTTACAGCCAAGCCAGACAGGTTGCTCTGCTAGCTGGCCTGCCCGTCCATCACCTGCTGCTTAGCCAGGTACGCTCCAAGGGAACAAACATACATACACACATGCAAATTAGTGCAAACCACAAGAAATTCAAGTCAGTCAACATAACCAGTCCTCTGTGCAATATGTTAAGCAAATCCTGTCCCAAATTCAAAAGCACAGGTTTTCATGTGTCAGTAAAATATTTTTTGCCATATAATACTATTTTTTTTTTTTCCATGGCATAAATATTCAAAAGGTTTCTCCACCGGTGCAGTAGTTTAGAAGCTGGTTGATCCTTCCAGACCTGGAGGGTGGCTTGTCATGCTGCAGACTATATCAGAAGGAGTTTTTGCACTGTAGCTTTGTAGATCAGGTTCTAAGTAAACAACAGTGAAAACCAAGGATATATGGAAGTGGACTCAACCTCACCCTAAAATTTTACTTTTGAGAAATTTGAGAATTTACTTTAAACCATAACACTGAAAACCTGGCAGAATTTTGTTTGCAGTATATGCCATATTGAATTTATCTTCAACATTGCAGTGCAAAGATCCTGCTGCTATGATAATTATCTGTTGTGTGTACCTTACATACATACATGCATGCATGCATACATATCATCAATAGTCTATATTTTTTGACTAGGTAAATGTGGTGCAATTAAAAAAAAGAGTGGTTATTTTAAAAACCTTAAATTCGCCATCCTTCCATACTCATGCAAGACAGTAAATATAGTCGGGATCATTGAGAAGTTCCCTCCGATTCGCCTCCTAGACGGAGTGAACTTTGTTTAAATTTTAATGGCATTGTGTTTCTTTCTTTCCCCAAGCTACTTCAGGAAGTAACCTCCCAGAAGACCAAGCAACAGTGGAGAAGATTGGAGACGCGGATCAGTTTCTGGAGGAAATGTCACGATCAGCTAAAGGCCAACAGTACTGATCCAGAATCTGCCTCCCAGTTCTTCCTGTCACAGGCTGAAATGGGGACTGCCGACTCCCCTGTGGGTGCCCAGGCTCAGGTGAAGTTACTGGATGTCCAGGAGCGCTGCCTGCTGTTCGTGCTTGCTGCTCACTGGCTCTCCCTACTCAGCCTAATTCCCATTGATAAACTGGAGAACCTGGAGAAGAAGCTATGGCTCAGCCGGGTCCAAAAATACATCCTCACAGTCGCCATAGAGAAGGAGAGTGTTTTTAACCTGCCGCCACCAGCTGTCACACCTGAAATGAGCACATATGAAGTGCTCATGAGGGAGTTCTCCTTCTCCAACATATCAGACCTCAATACAGAGAAGTGCCTTAGTCTGGAGGGACTCCCAGGTCCCTCCGAGGAGCAGGAGAAGCTGAAGATTGACTCAGCATTAAGTCCAGAGGAGAGGAGCATTCTGACAACACTGATTGGCCAGTTATTAGATGAAGGCAGTATCCATGAAGCCAGTCGTGTCTGCCGTTATTTCTCTCTGTACCACCCCGACATGTCAGTGGTGCTGCGCTGCCACGGCCTGGCATCTGGAGAACTGGACCCTGAATCACCTGAAGAGGCATCAGAGGCTCCAGCAAGAATGAGCATTACTAGCTGTAAGCCTCCCTCTAACCTTTGTACTTAGTTACTTTACACAAATGTTTCTGCCTTGCATGTTTTAAAGCACAAATAACAATAGCAGCATTTTCTGTAGCTGTATGTACAGTCTACTAAGCTTGTCAAAATTACAGTATATCACAAGTTTACAAAGGAGACAATAAAAATGTGATGAACACCATCCCTAGCAATTGTAGCCAAATGTGACTTATATAGTGAATTGAACTTTTTCCTCATCTGTCTCTTTTTTCTTTACTGTGTCCTCCAGCTTCCTCATTGAGCAGCCTGTCCTCATTTGTGATGCTGCCTCTCCCTGAAGATAAGGTCGCTGCCCAACTCCAAAAACTGGTGGATCAATGTCGGCATGGAAACAACTACTGCAAACAAGTCCTAAGCCTCTATCAGCTGTCCAAGGTACTTATCTGCTTCCACCCAGTAAACATCATCAAGGTCACTCACCAGTAATAAGTATTATATTCCTGTTAATATTAAGTACAAGCGTATGCAGTAGGTTTAAGTTGACTTCTGTATTGTTATTCTTCTCTCTTTGATCTTTACTGCCCTGTTAATCTACAAGTATAAAGTGTGCTGTCTTTAATGCAGAATGCATGCATATATACAGTTGTGAACAAAAGTTTACATACACTTGTAAAGACCGTGTATATCATGGCAGTCTTAAGTTTCTAACAACTCTTATAACTTAGAATCTTCTTTGATGGTAATGCTGAAACATACAGTATGTGTCTTTGTCGTGAAAATAATCATGCATTTTGGGTCTTTCTTAGATTTTTCATAGGTCTTTTAGTAATACAACAAAATCTGCTGGGCCAAAAAAACAGAACAACATGAATTGTCACTTATGGTGATGTAGAAAGTTGTGTGAATCAAATTTCTTAGTGACATGGCCTCCTTTTGAAAGTAATTGCAGTTAACTACACCCGATGACTTCTCTGAGCCAATTTATATAGGGCCCATTTTAAACACATCAGACTGCGACAACTGAAAAGTCAAGAAGCTCAGTACAGATCTAAAAAGGCAATTAATTGACTCAAACAAGTCAGGGAACTAACTTGAAGCCATTTCAAAGCAGATACAGATCCCAAAATCATTTATGAAAACAGCTGTTTGTAAGTATAAAGTGCACAATACAACTGAGTCACTGCCATGAACAGACAAAAACACAAGCTATCACCTGTTGCTGATAGACAATTGGTCAGGATAGTCAAGAGTCAACCAAGAATCACCAAAAACAGGTCTGCATTTAATTACAAGCTGCTGCAACACAGGCATCAGTATCCACAGTCAAACACCAGGCTGCCATGCAAGAAGGAAGTCCCTTCTCCAGAAATGGCTAAGCCAAAATTTGCTGCTGTTTTCACGAACAATGAAATGGGGTTCTAGAGGAAAGTTCAGTGGTCAAATGATGCCACAAATAGGGTATTCGGCCACAGTGACCAGAACTATGTTGAGCTCGTTAACCCCAAGAACACAGTACCTACCATCAAGCATGGCGGTGGCAATATTATGAACTGGTGTTTTACACAAAGTAAATGGAATTAAAGCTGCAAGCAGCGTTGGTCAGGTCCTCACATATTTGCTGGTCAGCGATTCGAAGCATATCCCCCCAGGTGGCAGTGCGACTGCGAGTGTGGTTTGACCTATGGCCTATTTGATGGCGATCCATCAAAACTGTCCATCAGGTGGCACTATCAGTGTAAATGTATATCGGCCAATGAGGACCGGACCCTGATAACGTGTAAAGTTTCAAGCAGATTGGAGTATGTACAGGGTAGTTAGAAAGCACTTCCTGTCTGTCCACCAGATGGTCCTCTCACTATGAATGTATGCCGGTCTGTGGAGTTTATCAGGGCCAGACTCTGATTGCACATGTAAAGTTTCAGGCAAATTGGGGCATGTACAGGGTAGTTATACAGTGCTTCCTGCCCATCACCAGGTGGCATTATCACTGTGACTGTATTTTGACCTATGGATGTGATGATAAGATAAGATAAGTCCTTTATTTCTCCCCACGCCAGGGGAAATTCACTGTTACAGCAGCTTATGTAGCAATAGACGTAGTAATAGAAATAAAATAGTAATAGAACAGTAGTAATAATATTTACAATATGTACAGAGATGAGAAATGAGGATGAAATAGTGCAGTAGTGACACACTGTAAGACAATGCAATATAAAGTGGCTTAAAAAAATAAGTTTAAAAAGTGCAAAGATGTAGCAGTGCAAGAATGTCTGTGCAAATTTTATGGTTTGGGGTGGTAATGATATGAGTCCAGTTTATGTTAACATCAGCCAGTGATGCTGATGTTGTAAAGTCTTATAGCAGATGGAATGAAGGACCTGCGATAGAGCTCCTTCTTGCAGGGTGGATGTCTCAGTCTGCTGCTGAAGGAGCTGCTTAAAGACCCCACAGTGTCATGCAGTGGGTGAGAGGGATTGTCCATGATGGATGTGAGCTTTGCCAACATCCTCCTCTCACCCACCTCCTCTATGGAGTCCAGGGAACAGTCCAGGACAGAACCGGCCCTCCTGACCAGTGATGAGAGCCAGACTCTGATCACACGTGAAGTTTCGGGCAGATTGGAGCATGTAAAGGCTCATTATAGACCACTTCCTGTCCATCCACTAGGTGGTGCAATCACTGTGACTGTAAATTGGTCTATGTAATTCATCAGGGCTGGACTCTGATCAAACATGTAAAATTTGAGGCAGATTGGAGCATGTACAGGCCAGTTATATAACATTTCCTGTTTCATGGTGAAACGTCAAAATTCTGGGGGCCGCCATTTCCATGCCCTCAAACTTTTGCTGAGCATTTTGAAAACTTTTGATCACTCGTGCCTGGTGTACATCCTGGCCAAGTTTGAGCTCTGTTGGCATTACCCAGTTTATAGCTTTTGAAAATGTGAAACAATTGGTCCAAAATCATCCAAAATATGACATATAATTCAAAATGGCTGACTTCCTGTTGGGTTTTGGGCATGATTGCCATAGACTTTTTTGTGCGTCTTGCCATGTTCCATATGTGTAGCAAATTTCGTAGCTCTAGGTGACACGTACTGGCCGCAGTTCTTGTCTGAAATTTTCCAGTTGGCGCTATGGCGCCATTTTGCCACACACCTATGCAATTCCAGTCCTGATGTGTGTGCAAATTTTCATGCATTTTTGAGTAATTTTAAGCCTTCAAATTTGCGATTCCAAAGTTGGTATACGAAAGAATAATAATTCCTTGTATTAAAATAGGGTCTTTGCACCATTCGGTGCTCGGAGCCTAATCATGAAGAAGGAGGATTACCTCCACATTCTTCAGGAAAACCTAAAATCATCACCCAAAAGGTTGGGTCCTGGACACATGTGGGTGTTCCAACAAGACAGTGGCCCCTAAAATACAATAAAAGTGGTAAAGAAATGGCTAAATCAGTTTAGAATGAAGGTTTCAGACTGGCGTTTCCAAAATCCAGACTTGAACCCCATCATGAATCTGTGGAATGTGATCAAGAAAAAAGTCTGTGTCAGAAAGCCAACAAATTTAGTTGAAGTGCATCGATTCCATCAATAGGTGTGGTCAAAGATACAAGCAGAAGCTTGTGGACAGCTACCAAAAATGCCTAGTTGAGGTGAAAATGGCCGAGAGTATATGTAAGCAATCATTTTCACAAGACATATGTTAAATCTATGAGAAAACAAAGTGCATGATTGTTTTTTGTGACAAAGACACATCATCTTCAGTGATTCATCACAGAAAATTAAGTTCTAGGAGTAATGGAAACTCAAGACTGCCAAGATATACATGGTCTTCACAAGCTGATGCAAACTTTTGTTAACAAATGTACATACATCAAGACAGGCAGAAATGTTTTAAGTTTGCCGATCAAGCTAGTCCATGTCATCTGTTCTTTTCAGGAGCTCCATTGCTCCTTCAGTCAGATCTGCAGAGAGGATCCTAACTCAGTCCTGGAGAAGCTGCTGCTGTCAGACCACCCGGAGCGCTTCAGGAAGGCTCAGGCCTTCATCAAAGCTCAGCATCTGTCTGCAGACACTGTAGCTGAGCTGGTCTCCTCTGCTGTGGTTCAGGCACAGCTGGCCTGCACTCAGGAGCTGCAGCCTGGTGAGAACAGAACTTATTTGCATATTAAAGGTCAAACATGTCACTTCTGAAAAAAAATCTTTCTGTATTTTGTATCAAAACTCAGGAAATGTGTATGTGTGTGTGTTTGCAGTGGAGAAGCCGGTATATAGGCCGTCCCATGGGCGAGACTCTCTGGTGCAGCTGATCAAACTATGTGACGACCCAAACTTGGTGGGACTCAAACTGTTGGAAAACCTCAACGCTGTTCCACTCAGAGACCTGAGCTGCAGTATGACACACAACCACCACTCCACACACACATACAAATGTCATTTTGCATAATAATAACTACCATATTGGCTTTGCCATTGTAAACCTAATTTTCAAGGCTTTTTGAGGAACAAAAACACTAACATTCACTGTATTTGGCAAGTTTCCCCCCAGATACCATTAATCCTAGGAGAAGGGAGTCTTAAATATTTAAAAATGAAAAATGATGATATGTAAAAGTCACATTTGTGTTGTTTAGTCTAGTTGTCACAGACTTTCTCCTGGCAGACTATTGAAGTTCAGAACCATTTGGTCTGATAGTTTACAGTTTTCAGATTTACTTTTTGAGTTCATCAGCTGTGATAGCAGTAATTCTTGGTGGGTTTCTCCCTGTTTAATTTCTGCAGTAAAGCTTCTTAGAAGCTATAAACTGTATTTTTAGTAACAATAAATGTATTTCCTTCCTTTCAGCAAAACACATTACACAAGCCTTTAGAAACTCCAGCAGGTTAAACTGAACTAACCAAACACCCTGACTGGGGACAATTTTTCAGACTTAATTTGCCAAAAAGAAAATAACTTAAACATGGGCCAATATGATAATGGAATAGAAGCTTTAAGAACTGTACAACTGAATTATGTATTTGAATAAAAATAATTGCATTAAGCAGGTTATCTTCCTGATTACAATACTGCTCAGGGGTCATGACTGACTCTTCACAAAAGCAATGGTGTGTTTTTTATTTGTGAAGCTCAAAGCTCACTCATCAGCCCTGTTTCCAACTACATGCAGTAACTATTAAGCAGTGAACAGCAGGTAGTCATGGTTAGCTACTAACTGGTGTACCTGGTGTGTGGAGCATTAAGGACATAACGAACTTGCTATTCTTTTGAGTATCTGGTGGAGACCAAATCAGAGCTACAGTGTATTGAATATTTGACTTGGGTTCATTAAGTGGACAAACATTTATTGCCAAATAAATGCTGAAGTTGCTCTCTGTCTGCTGGAAATGTAAATGAGCAGCTGTTTGCGGACATGTATGTTTGATATATAGTGCTATGAAAAAATATTTCCCCCCCTATAGAATTCTTCTATTTTGCATATTTGTCACACCTAAATATTTAAGCTTCAAACTAATTATAATATTAGACGAAGATAACCCAAGAAAACACAAAATGCAATTTTAGAGGATGATTTTTTTATTTTGATGGAAAAATGCTGTCCAGTCCATCGTGCCATATGAAAAAAAAGTAACTGCCCCCTTAGCTATCAGTCTACCAAATGACCAAATTCATTTGGCAATTGGGTTTAGTTTCACTGGCCACACCCACATATGATGACTGCCAGGCTTGTTGAATCTAAACATCACTAAATAGAGCCTGTCTGGCATTGTGAAGTAGATGCCACATTCTAAAGAGATTCAAGAGCAGATGTCAAACAAAGGCATGGACATTTATCAATCTGATAAGGTTTACAAAGCCATTACTAAGGCCCTGGAACTCCAGAGAGAACCGCAGTGAGAAACATTATCCATAAATGGAGCAAACATGGAATAGTGGTGAACCTTCCCAGCAGTGGACCCATGACCAACATTTCTCCAAGAGCATGTCGATATCTAATCAAGGAGTCACAAAAGAACCCAGACGAACATTAAAAGAACTGCAGACCTCACTGGCCTCTCTAGATGAGCCCCAAGACTTTTGGGATAACATCCTGTGAACTGATGAGTCAAAGGTGGAACTTTATGGAAGCCGTTTCCTGTTACATCTGGAGTACAGCTAATACTGCATTACACAGAAGAACATGATACCAACAGTGAAACATGGTGGTGGTAGTGTGATGATTTGGGGCTGCTTTCCTTCCGCAGGACCTGGACAACTTGTCATCACTGATGGAACCATGAACTCTGCTCTCTATCAGAAAATCCTCCTGGAGAATATCCACCATCAGTTCATGACCTAAAGCTCAACACAGATGTGTTCTGCAGCATAACAATGACCCAAAGAACACAAGCAAATCCACTTTTGAGTGACTCAAACAGAACAAGAAAAAGGTTTTGGAGTGGCCAAGTCAAAGTCTGGACTTGAATCTAATTGAGATGATGTGGCAAGACCTTACAGTTTTTCTCAATTGATAAGACACTGTTCCTGAAAAATAGCACACATTTCCCAACACACTGCACACTATTTTCTTTATTTGAACACAATTCACAAAGCACTGCACACTTGTGTCAAAAGCGCACTTTATTGTCAAAATTTGAACTTTGTTTTCAAAATTAAGACACACGAAGCAAAACTAGGACACTGCACTGCTGAATACAAAACATTCTTCTCTCACTGTTTTTCACATGAAGTGTAAAAAAATGATACAGTCCCCAAAAATGACAAACACAAATGCATCCTATAAATGAATCAGAGGGGTCATTGCAGTGCCTGACTGTAGATTATAAAATAAAAATAATGTAAGACAAAAAATACAGCACTGTATTGTACACAGTACAGTATGCAGATATTTACACTATGTCTGCATCAATTCTTTCAGCCTGGTCAGGCCACAGGACCTCATCAACATCACAAGCTATGTTTTCTCTGCAAAGAAAGACCTAGTGTGTCTGATCCAGCCTGACATGCATCAACAGAAACATCACCACATGACAAGACCACTGATTGCAAGAGATTTTCCCAAAGTATAGCTGCTGCTCATATACCTTCCACCTCCATGCAGAGAATTCTTCTATAGGATTCAGAAAGGGAGAATACGGCAGCAGAAAAAACACAATAACTTAAGGGTTCGTATTGAACCATTCCCAAATCAATAGTCCTCTATGAAAACTAACATTGTCTCAGATGTATTCATGTGTATCATCAGAATCCAACTGAAAAACTCTCTGGAACAAACGCACACCAAACAGAGAAAAAGTCAGTCATGTACACTTTCTGTAATTTTACTAGCACTTGTGAACCAGAGTTATGCATTAGATTTTTTACAGTATTCTCAGAACATTTCTGACTACTTGTATTGTTCCAGTATAGACGTGTCACTGAAGTGACAAACAACATTTACATACATGTAAAATGGTCTTGGACCAGGTGCATGTTCAGGTCCAGGTTCTGGTTCTGGTTCTGGCCGTGGTCTGGATCGTCCACATCCTCTTCTTCCAACATGAGCTCTTGCTCCTCTGACATCCATTCTGAACAGCTAATTCTGCTTCCCAGCAGGTTTTATAGTGTGCAGTTCATTGGTAAAAGTGTTTTCAGTTTTGACCTGTTGTGTCTTAATTGTGACAGCAGTGTTGGAACAGTGTCCCAATTCTGCTTCCTAGTGTTCACTGTTTGAAAAATGTGTGCTATGAGTGAAAAAGTGTGTTCAAATGAGCAAAAAACATGTTCAGTCTTTTGCAAATAGAGTGCAAGAGTTTTGGAAACTGTGTGCAAACCATGAATAGTGTCCAAAATTTTGACAGCAGAATCCTGTTTTTCAGAAATGTGTGCAGTCAGTTGGTGGCTGTGTGCAGTGAATGGAATTTAGTGTCTTAATGAAATTTCGTTGTATATGAAAATGTGCAATGACCAATAAAGATTGATTGATTGATCAATTGAGAAAAACTGTAAAAGGGCAGTTCATGCGAAAACCACCTAATACGGCCAAATTACAACTATTTTCCAGAGAAGAGTGGATCAGAATTCCTCCATGTGGCGATGTAAAAGACTGATGACAAGCTGGAACAAATGTTCAACTGCATTTGTTGCTGCCAAGGGACCAACCAGTTATTAGGTTCAGGGGGGCAATACTTTTTCACAGGGGTGATAGAGGTTATCAGTAAATCTTCAATCAATCATCATTTAAAACCAGCATTTTGTGTTTTGTGGGTTATCGCCGTCTGATATTCAATAAATAAATATTAGTTTGATGACATGGAACATTTAAACGTCCTCAACATACAAAAATAGAAGATTTCACAGCACTGTAATTGCTATAAGGTGATAATGTGCCAGTGGTGTGTTTACAGCTTCTTCTGATGGCCCAAAATGGTCAACAAGTTAATTAACACAGCTTTAAGTTCTGAACCAAAAAAGTGATGAATGGTCTTATATTAAAATGAAGTCAAATGTCCTCTCCTGTCTATTGTAGTTGTAGAATTGCTGATTGTGGCACACGACTGTTTCAGTCTTACCTGTAACATGGAAGGAATTGTGAGAGTGCTCCAAGCCGCCCGCCACCTCAGCCATGACTATCTGGCTCCAGGAGAGCACTACAGCCTGCTGGTAAGCCAACACTGATACACACACCACAAAGCTGTTATTTGCCTTTGAATCACAGTTGTCAGCAAAGTGTGTAGAGTCATTTCACATTATAATTTAGATAGAATTTTACATCAGCTAAATGAAAACATTTTAAAATGTGTCTACGTGAACATTTTCCATGTCTAACAGTAAATACTAAAGGGATTGTAAAATAATGAACCTTCCTGTTTGCATGGCTGATGACATTAATTTCCTTTTTCAATTCCATTTAATTGAGGATACTTTCTACAATGAAACTGCTATTAGTACCGCGACATAATGCTTCAGCATCTTTACTATTGAAAAGGACTGGGCTGCCACAACTGTTAAAACATGACTACATCTCTCCTTTAGCTTTGCGCATAAAGTAACTACAAGCTTGTTTCTAAATTTAGTTGCACTAGTCAAGAATAAATTGTAAATTTTACTCATACTAAGTAACACCTGTGGCAACATTGAATCAGAAAACACAGTGTAAAGAAGTACGTCAAGTGCCACATCAACAGCAGTTTTAACAGAAGATCCATCATAGCTTTTCATATCGACTTATGTCACCACTAGACTTTGTAAATTTGAACTTACAAATAGCAAATGTTCAAAGGAGACATTCTGGTTTTGGCCAATGGTGGAGTCTAACGGAGTACATTTACTCAAGTACTGTACTGAAATTCACATTTGACATACGTGCACTGTACTTGATTAAATTGTTTTTATGCCACGTTGTATTTCCACTCCACTATATTTCGATCAAAATGGTGTATTTTCTACTTTACATTTATCTGAAAGCTGCAGCTTGCAAATTAAGATTTTTTTCTTGCAAAACAAATTAAGTGTTAATAAGATATGGTGCTTTTCTATAAGTCACTACTCACCTGCATATACAAGTAGAGCTAAAAATAAAATGAAGTTGGTTAAAGAAAATTAACGGTTCCAGTTTCTCAAATAGGATGGTGATATGCTGCTTTTCCTTTGAATTATTTTCATTTTATATTTGGACTGTGGGTTGGACAAAATAAGCACTGTCAAATGTCACTACAAAATTACTGCTTTCTGATTCATTGCAAGTCCAGCCAATGGATTAATTGAGGAAAAAAAAGAACACATATTTCACATTTGGAGGGAGAGTGAATTGGTGGCACTAGTATTGTGTCCCCACCATGAAATGTAGTCATTGTATAGATCTTCTGTGCTGCTGCATTGAACATGAGTGTGAAGCATCCATGTTTTAAAATGTGGAGCTTATTTGCGTCAACAGATACATATTTGGAACATTGTCTGCTGTCTTGGCTACAATTTTATGTTGTCATCATCAGCTTCAATGGCCAGATATGTTTTACATATTCAAGGAGTGTGTTTTTTTTCTAGTCAACTTACACAATTCAAGGTCTGCCTGCTACCTGACTTTGTGCAAAGCTACGCTAAACACACCCTTGACTCCATAATTGACAAATAGAAAAGAACCTCAGTCTTGTCAGTGGGGTGTGATGGCACACAAATGTTTGGATGTTAGATTGTCTCTCCCTTCTAGAATATACATCCTCCCAGTGACAAAAATCATTGTTTAGAGTCTGACAATAATATGGCTTTTGTTTACTATTAAAACGGGCAGTCAAGTCAGTAAGGTGCTGTTACTGTGTGTGTGTGTGTGTGTGTGTGTGTGTGTGTGTGTGTGTGTGTGTGTGTGTGTGTGTGTGTGTGTGTGCAGGTTCGTCTGCTGACAGGCATTGGCAGGTATAATGAGATGACATACATTTTTGATCTGCTGCATCAAAACCATTGTTTTGAGATGCTGCTGAGGAAGAAGGTGGACACAGAGAGAGGACAGGTTTGACACACACACACACACACACACACACACACACACACACACACACACACAACAGACACACAAGGGTTTTACATATCATTTTAATAAACAAGCATGGCCATGTCAGTGACAATAATATGTGACAATACATTATTCATAGGACCAATTTATCTGTGACGTGTGGACAGACATATTGTCATGGAGAAAAACTTTCCACTCCTTGTAAAGAAATGACAGTAAACATAAGTGATTTTGTTGACGGTGATAAAGGACTTTTATAGTATAAAGCTAAGCCACTAAATGGGAAATACACCCCCTTGTGTCCAGGTGAGGTGGGAAACTTTTTGAAGTACTCTTGTACTATATGTTGTCCTAGAATTACCATTGATTAGATTAGATACTTTATTCCTCTCCGTGGCAAAATTCACAATTCACACATTTGCATTGATGTAGTTTTGACACCATTTAAATGCAGCTGTACGTCAAACTATGTGAACTTCACATTAACCCCTGACCCTGACACATTAGCCCCATCTTAATACAAGTCATGCCTTCCTGTTGCAGAGCTCCAGCCTGAAGACTGCTCTGCTGGAATACATTAAGCGGTGCCTCCCTGCAGACAGTGAGAAACACAACATGGTGGCACTGTGTTTCAGCATGAGGAGGGAGATAGGAGAAAATCACGAAATGGCTGCCAGGACGCAGCTGAAGATGATTGAGTCTCAGGCCTGGGGTGAGCTAGCAAACCGCTAACAGCTACAGCAAGATAAGAATGCAACAAAACATCTGTACTTCTTTATCTTGCTTGGTCCCAGAATCCCTTTACACTGTTGCTGTACTGTCCTCCTGACCTTTCTCTAAACAGTTGTCACTCCTGATCTGAAGAATTCGTTGGTTAAGGTGTTGGGCCTGCTGAAGGATGCAGCAGAGAGCTTCTCTAAGGTACCTGAACTCCTTTACGTGCTCTTGTGTTCAGATTTTTATCCCAACACGACAGATTTACACAATGTGTGTGTGTGTGTCTGTGTGTGTGCATTTCCAGGACTCTTGTGTGCGTCAGGCCAGCCGTTGTGTGCGGACAGCTAAACTTGTTGCTCTTCAGCTCCACTTCCTGAACAGTGGATCAGATCTGTGCATCATCAGCCTGCGACCCACAGAGCTGCTGAATGCTGTCATGATGCTGCCGCAATGCTACCAGGTTTATTTACTGTTACAATATTGTCGTTTCTTTACTACCCAAAACTCTGATTCTGTATACCAGCCATTTAGGCCATTTAAGTCTGTCTGCAAGCAGAGCCTGTGGTCAGGCTTGTGTGTGAAATGAGTGTCCCTACTGTGTAAAAATTAACAACTGCATGTTTTAGTCACTTTGAGGTAACCAGTGTACAACCAGCAAAGTCAGTGTGATACAGCAGTTTCAAAAAACACACTATTGAAAAATGTGCCTTTTGGCTAAATTCTTCAATACTCCAACAAGATAATGGAGGAGCCCAACCTTAATGGCCATAATGAACAGGAGTAATGGTCACAGCAAGAAACTAGAAAAAGCACTTAGAGAACGCAGTACTCTGCCAAGGCTGTTCATTCCCCGATATGACATTGTCAGATATGCAGCATTTATTTAAGAAATGCAGCATTTATTTATTAGTTATTGATGATCAGAAATCACAGCAACATAAAATGTGGCCATTTAATGTAGATGTACCCACGAACAAAATAACCTTGCGCTGAGCACAGGCGTATGTTATGCATGTGTATGTTATGTACAGATACCGAATCGCATGACCGAAATATTTAGCGGGCGGCGGGAATTGATGGGACTCAGAAGCACCCCCACAATTAAATCAATTGTTCCTTGTATCATTTCCCACCGATAACTCCCGATAAGTCTGTAGTGGCCGATTTGTAGTAGAACTGCAATCGTGATCATCAGCAGACAGCTGATGTATCGTTCAGTTGTTCTTATAGTTACAGTGACGCTGTGCCGCTATCTTGCAATGATACAGAAATTTTGACAGATCTGTGGATCCAGACTATAAGCCACATCACTGCCAAGATGTAATCACTTGGTCCTTGTATCATGTCTGACCTTCCCTGAAAATTTCTTCCAAATCTGTTACCCCGTTTCTGAGTATTGCTGCAAACAGACAGATAGACAAACCAACGCTAATCGTCACAAAACTCTGCCACGTTCGTTGGCAGTGTAAAAACTGTTTTATCATTTGTATGGCCACCTAACTATTGTATTGACAAAAAGTTGTATCAAAGTGGATTTAATTTTGTGTTTTTCTTCATGAACAAAATTAAGTTCCCTTTAATCATGAAATAGATTTGATAATTGTCTAGTTACCAACAATCATATTTCAGAGCTTCATTCCCATACTTACAGATACTGTAGATCGTATTAAGTGTTTCCTGTCTCTTAGGTTTTTGTGGTGTCAGAGGCATACAACTACAATCCAGACTGGGCTGAGATTTTGTACCAGAAGGTCATCCTGAAAGGAGACTTTCTTTACCTGGAGGAGTTCAAACGCCACCGTTCACTTACCTCCAACCTGTTTGAGGACATTTTCAAAAGGTGAGTCGATACACATCTTTTAGGACAGCAGTGCTAAGAAAAATAGTGCTGCTTTATCCAAGATTATGACACAACTTGCAATTGATAAACTGTCTGAAACCACATGAAAATTTGAGCTCATCTCATCTCTGTTTGTGGATTGTTCTAGGCTGGACAGCATGCCCAGCAGCATCATACCCAACGTGAAGCGACTGCTGACTCACTGTGATGATGTGTACAGCCGCTATAGGCTGGCCTACCAGCAGAATCTGTATGACATCACCAAGACGCTACTACAGGACACCAAGACCTCCAATTACCTAAATGACAGGCTTGCCAGCTGATCAGTGAAGTCCCTTTTCAGACATGGGATATATAGCAATGCTAGCTTCATTAATCTGCTTAAGTAACGGCATTGTAGCACTCTGAGATAGCTCACAGCTTCCTTCATTCAGAGCCACAGTACACGCAATACACGTGTCAAACACAGCATTGGACAGTACATCAAATGATGTACTATACTTTTTAATGTACTTATAAACAAAAGTCTCAATCTAAACTAACAGTAATTTATCTGTCCAAATTGTTCAAGCTCTTAAATAAATAAATGCCTGTTTTATGTATGACTGCCTAAACACTGAAAATTCTGTCCATGTGTGATGATAATCAAACTTTTACTTTAGCCAAAGTAAAGTAAAAATATTGTGACAGCTGTGATGGTGCTTAGGACTCAACCTGAGGATGGCTGCTATGTAGCAAATGTAGCAAATGTACCTGCAGCTAAGAAACGGTGACTCTGTATCCCTGTTGGGGATCATTTCTACTCATAAGTAATAAATGAAGTGTCTCTGGTTAAGGTTAAATTCAGACTATGGATGCTGAAACAAGACAGCCCATGCTCCACTTTTCTATATATCTTTGCTAACTTTTGGATTGTCTGAGAGTTAGGAAGAATCATACATGACTGGAGCCACCACACTGAGCTTCAAAACTACTTTGTGGGAAACATATGGGTGGCATGATGTAACAGAGTGTGTCATTCTTTACATACAGTCCACGACCTGACTACTTTTGAAATGTAAGATTTCAGTTTTTGATTTTTAAATTTACAGACCTAGGTAACGTTGACAGTTTTAACCATTTAAAGTCAAAATGCATGCTCCGCAATAGAAATGGATAAAATAATGCCAAATTGTAATGATAGGTTTAACATTCAGTAACAGGCCAAATGAATCAATGCATTGCTGATCACAGTGGACAAGGTGCAACTAGCATCATTAAACATTATCAGGGTTTGATGTAGGGGCTGCACAGTGGCTTGGTGGTTAACACTATTGCCTTGCATCCTTTGTATCTCTTGCATCCCTTGCATCCCTTCCCCGGATTAAGCAGTGTATAGATAATGGATGGATGGAGGGTTTGATACACAAACAATGCAGTTCTCTGTCCCTCCTGTAGATGGTAGTACATACTCAGTCAAATACACACATGCATGCAGAGAGAAAATTTCCTGGAGTTCTTACTGGCTGAGAGTTGCAGAGGCCCTACTTTATTCTCATTACTGATGTAGGCAGGCCTTGTAATAACATGCAGATTGTACCAAGTACCAAGTGTGCTATGCAGAGGTTGCATGGAAGCAAAAGTCTGTCTCTGGATACAATGTACATGGCAGAGTAACTGCTATCAGGTAAACGCACAACCACAGAAAATAATGCTTTCAGTGACAACCATACATTTTTATCATAGCTGGTTTCACACATCCTAAAATTCTCAAACACAAATGACACAAAATAAACTTTGTCTTTAGCTGAGTCAAATATTAGATATTATTACAATTTCATTGTGAATTTGCAGCAGATATAAACGTTTGACACCAGCTTTCTTTCTGTGTCACTTATTTATCAGCAGTAATGCCTGTAATAGAGTGGAGAGAGTTGTTAAAGAAGATGATTTCATTATTCAGCTCTAATTAGAAAATTTATCAGCCATTTGTATCATGCTCTTTAGAGCAGAGAAAAGCTTTGATGCTGGGGATTTAACTCAAACTGACCTGTGTATTTAAAATTCAGTCAGTAATGTCAGTGAATGAGGACATGGCATTTTGACTTGAAAAATTAAGATGAGAAGGTCAAATGTCCAACCGTTGAATTAATGCTTTTGTCTACCAACTCACCTGAATATGTAAAAAAATCACAAAATACATCTGCAATGAAACAGCTTGTGCTTCTATAATATATTTCTAGGAAAATACCTGTGTTTTTTCCGCACAGAGTAGCTAAATACATCAGGACCCTTTTCTCTCTTTGCTATCATTCATTCTTGTTGAATATGAATAAAACTTTTCTCAGAACTACAGAGAGAATTCATAACACAAAGTACGAGTTAAGGATTGTTTGATTCCTTAACTCATGTTAAAGAATCTTGATTGATTCTTAGTTCCTTTTTCTAAAATGTTCTTGATCTGGTCATTGGATGAAGATAAGGTTGTCAACATATCTAATTACATTCAGCGCTGCAGCATTGCTAAACTGAACAGCCTTTTCAATGTATAAAATTGGAAAGCGGCTGAGTGCAGTTACAATAACAGCCACTAGATGCGGATTTTAAAAAGAATCACTGATGCTACAGAAGGCCATATAATAAGCATGGCAGCATTATGCAATTGCAAAAGGTTTTGATGAGGACTAATAAATGCTACCTGCTAACCAAATGAAGTAACAGTAACTCCTGCACTGCTGTCCTTGGGTATCAGCCAAATCACTGTTATATGGACATTCAAGAGGAGTAACCACACAGAAAGTTAGAATTAATAGAGACTTTCTTACTCTACACAGTGCTTGATCATTTGGGAGCAGTCCGTCAACACTGTCTGCCAAAACGTCAGTTGTGCGTTTTGCATCTCATTGCTGGCAATAGTCACTGTCTGTCTCTTCAAGTTATTCAAATCATCTTTTTGAAAGCTTAAACAACTAAAAGTCAAGTGCCCTTTCATGCTGGTCAAAATTATTTGCAAAAATTTGCATGCTGATGTGACAGCATCAAGCGCAGTGTTTTCCGTTAATCCTTAATTTTCACATGAACAAACTATGATACCCATGTGTCACTTTGGATGCCAATGTGTGAATGCAGTTTGAGGGTGTTTTCACATTTGAATCAGCTAAAGAGGTGTTTTCTAACCCAAGGCTGTTTGTTCCTGAGAGTCTGTTTTAATGAATTAGAAAAAGTTTATGGTGAACTTCTGCACATATTGTTATGGAGACAGTAGATAGATAACTATACCATCATTAGTACAGTACACTCAAGATATACAGTGCTGTGAAAAAGAATTTACCCCCTACAGACATCTTCTATTTTGCATGTTTGTTACACTTACACACGTGGACAAAATTGTTGGTACCCCTCAGTTAATGAAAGAAAAACCCACAATGGTCACAGAAATAATTTGAATCTGACAAATGTAATAATAAATAAAAATTCTATGAAAATTAACCAATGAAAATCAGACATTGCTTTTGAACTGTGGTTCAACAGAATTATTTTAAAAAATAAACTCATGAAACAGGCCTGGGCAAAAATGATGGTACCTCCTAGAAAAGACTGAAAATAATGTGACTATAGGGACATGTTCAATCAAGGTGTGTCCTCTAATTAGCATCACAGGTGACTACAAACTTGTAATCAGTCAGTCGGCCTTTTTATAGGGTTACAAGTAGTCACTGTGCTGTTTGGTGACATGGTGTGTACCACACTAAACATGGACCAGAGGAAGCCAAGGAGAGAGTTGTCTCAGGAGATTAGAAAGAAATTATAGACAAACATGTTAAAGGTAAAGGCTATAAGACCATCTCCAAGCAGCTTGATGTTCCTGTGACTACAGTTGCACATATTATTCAGAAATCTCATGACTATCAAGGTGTTCTAGAGAGAAATGTGCTGCCCAGTGTCAGAAAGCTTGGTCTCAGTCACAGGTCATGGGTCTTGCAACAGAATAATGAGCCAAAACACACAACTAAAAACAGCCAAGAATGGCTAAAAGGAAAACATTGGACTATTCTGAAGTGGCCTTGAGCCCTGATCTAAATCCTATTGAACATCTGTGGAAGGAGCTAAAACATATCATCTGGAGAAGGCACCATTCAAACCTGAGACAACTGGAGCAGTCTGCTCATGAGGAGTGGACCAGAATACCTGCTGAGAGGTGCAGAAGTCTCATTGACAGTTACAGAAATTGTTTGATTGCAGTGATTGCCTCAAAAGGTTGTGCAACAAAATATTAAGTTAAGGGTACCTTCATTTTTGTCCAGGCCTGTTTAATGAGTTTATTTTTTTAAATAATTTTGTTAAACCACGGTTCAAAAGCAATGTCTGATTTTCATTGGTTAATTTTCATAGATGTCTTCTTTATTATTACTTTTGTCAGATTCAAATTATTTCTGTGACTATTATGGGTTTTTCTTTCATTAACCAAGGGGTACCAACAATTTTGTCCACGTGTGTAAATGTTTCAGATCATCAGACTGATTTTATTATTTGACAAAGATAACCTAAGAAAACAGAAAATGTTGTTTTTAAATGTTGATTTCGTTTATTGAAGGTCCAGCCCCACATTGCCTATATAAAAAAGTAATTGCCCCTTAGCTACTCTACCAAATTATCAAATTCATTCAGCAGTTGGGTTCAGTTTCACCAGCCACACACAAATGATTACTGTCAGGCTTGTTGTATCCAAACATCACTAAATAGAACCTGTCTGGCCTTGTGAAGTAGCTAAGGGGTCTCAAAAGACGACACATGATGCCACGTTCTAAAGAGATTCAAAAACAGATGCAAAACAATGTAATTGACTTTTATCGGTCTGGAGGGTTGCAAAGCCATTGTTAAGGTTCTGAGACTCCAGGGAACCACAGAGATACACATTATCCACAAATGGAGAAAATATGGAACAGTGGTGAACCTTCCCAGGAGTGACTGCCCTACCAACATTTCTCCAAGAGCATACGAACAACTCATCCAGGAGATCACAAAAGAACCCAGACAAACATCAAAAAACTGCAGACCTCACTGGCCTCAGTTAAAGTCCGTCTTCATGATTCCACAATAAGGTAGTTACTGGGAGAAAATAGCATCATGGGAGAGTTGCAAGGTGCAAACCACTCCTGACCGAAAAGAATATAAACGTTTGTGTGGCACTTGCAAAAAAAAATATCTGAATGAGTTCTAAGACTTTTGGGATAACATCCTGTGGACTGATGAGGTGTGGGAAATATGCAAAAAAAATATATAACATGTCAGTAAATACTTCTTCACAGCACTGTATAGATCTTCAATAGGCAAATAAGTATATAAAGCTGAGTTCAGACAGAAAATTTCAGGTGTGACACAAATGCTTGGAAAACAAGAGCAAACTGATACTAACAGATACAGTATAGAATCAACCAGCCATAGTCAACTTTAACACAAAGAAAGAGCAAGTTTCGTCCGTTTACAATCACAGACTGGAGACAGGGTCCACTGTGATCAACGGAGCAGAGACATTAAGACACCACACCAGATGCACAACCTTAAAGGAAGACACCTTCCAGGTCTGTCAGGATGGTGTGAAGTTTGTGTTTTCAGGAGGAGGCCACCAGAAGGCAGACCTTCAGAGGATTCCACAACACAAACCTCCAGAGGAAGACACCAACAACAATGTGGACTAGGCCCGGTTGAACCAAGTGACTGGCTCCAACCCCCTGTCTCTATCATTCCCACAAAGGACCAAATGGCCACCAGAAACACTCTGACTGACTTGTGATTCTGCAGGACGTGGGGGTGAAAATCTGATAACAGCATCAAAAGCATTTCTCTTCCCTGACAATACGACAAAGACCACTGAACTCACTTTAGGACAAAGAAAGACAATTATTTTATCATCCTGGATTTAACTATTCTTTATAAATACTCATCTAAAAGAACTGATGGACACTGGTTTCAATAACCTCATCGTGATCACCATTATACCATGAGCTCTCCTTAAATCAGTTGTTTTATGTGTAAGTCATGTGACAAACTAAAAGTTTAATAATTTCTTCTGTCAATTTTGAAATTATAGAAACCACAGGAAATATCTTTAAAGTTTTACTCTGTGAAGGACATCTGGACATCAGCCCTCCCTGACGGAGGATGTATCAGACCCCCTCCTGAGTTAATGACATGCACAAGTCCTCTTTAAAAGACCATACCTGGAAGCATCACTTTGAGTCCTCCTTCCTACAGTCATCCTTGAGAAAATCCTCAGTCTTTTCCTACGTCATCTTTCCCAAGAGCCTGACCTAAGTCCTTCCTAAATTCTTCAAGACAGAGGCTCCATTCTGTCCACTGCTGTTCCAACCAGCATCAACAGGCTGACCAGACCTTCCATCAGCAGAAGCTCTGCTCAAGCATCACAACGGTCACGCAAGTAACTTCGAGCCATTGAAGCATGATGTAACCTTCTAAATTCTCTTTCACTCCCAAAAGCAAATTGTCACAAGTTTCCAAATTAGCCTACCATCAAATTAGGGGCAGCTTTCAGGTGTGGTCTCTTAATCCCTTCCTCTCAGAACGCTGTAATATACCAGAATATTGACCCAATACTGTGAATAATGTGTTCTCGTCCTTCCCTTTCCATCACTTACATTCACTGTCTTGTGTGTTTTGTGTTGTAGTCTTGTGTTAATGTGCATTGTTCTTGTGGCATCGTTAGTAGTTGTTATTGTGTTGTTAGTTTAATAAATGTTGTTTGTAACTACTCTGTTCTGATATAATTATTTTTAAAATTTAATTAGTTTATTTGACAAGGACCATGTACAGAAGAACATTAAACACAATGTAATGATGCTCTGTACCAGATTATAGCATACTTGCTAGTTTCCATCTGCAGTTCCTGGGGCAGGCAAGAGAGAAACAAAGGTATAAAATTATGCATCACATTTTTTTAAAAAAGGATCTCACATTCTCACATTTAAAAAAAAAAAAAAGTCATTTCAAGGACTATCAGTGCTGACAGGTTTGGTTTCTCCGGATCCGTTTTTTTTTTTTTTTTTTGGCTCAACAGAAAAGTCCTTTTAAATCTGTTATAGTCTTTAGTTCAGTGGGGAGCTTATTCCATTCCATTATTGCTCCGTAGGAAAAAGCTGATTGTCCAAAGACAGTTTTACATAGAGGGATACAACACTGCCACCTAGAAGAAGCCCTTGTTGTCCTAGTAGTATTTCCAGAGGTGCAATGGATTAAAAAAGACTTGAGCGGTGAGGGCGCATAACCATGTACAGCCATGAAAACCAAAATACATTTGCATACATGATCATGATCATGATAATGAAGGATACGCATCATAAAAATGTCTTTTAACGTATTTTTCTCCTCAGTCAGCCGACACCATGAAAACTATGAAAAATAAAGGACATACAAACATTTCAAATACACAAAGTTTGACAAAAATGCCTGTAATTAGACCAGTTCCAAAAATAAGTGCTTATGGCAAATACCCTTAGAATAGCATACACACATTTTTCGATTTGACTACTCAATCAGTACAACATTACATATCAGCTTCTTTAAAAATCACTACTGCAAAAGCAAAATTATTTTCCAATCGGACACTGCCAGGGTTAAGGTACAAACCTTTATCAAATTGCTTGCAGTAGCATCCACTTAGCAATGGTTAGGGAGTTCTTTTTTTGGCTTTGTTTGAAGTCATGTTTTATCCATCAACAACTTTTTTTTGCAACATTGACCAAATAAGTGTTTGAAATATACTTAGGTTTTTCTCAATTAATAAAATATCAATAATTAGGTAAGTAATTGTATTTTTTGTTTGGATTTCAGTAAAGTTCATTGTGTGTCTTTTGATGCAATTTCCCATTTCATTAATAAATTTAAATATACAGAGCTACTTTCTAAATGATTTTATTTGTTAAAGACAATTACTAAAAATGGGAGAAATCTAAATATTGGTTGGTTTAAATGCTGTCAGACCAATATTGCTTTTAGTATTGAGGCTGAAAACCTCTGTAGCATTATGAATAAATCATCAGTTCTCCCGTTTTATGCCAGATCACACACCCCTGCACATATCAGAGGACATAACACCAACTTATATTCATTTCCTGTAAATTTAACCTAACTCTACGAGTTGCAATGAAAATGTTCAGAGACTACGCCTACAGAAATCAAAAACAAAACCTAATTGAAATTTGACTGTCATCTCCTTTGAAGTGACCCAACTTTCATTTCAAGGATTATATCAACTGTGACAAGAGTTGTGCACAGCAGCTTTTACAGTGGAAGAGCAAGCAGTCTCTAACCAAGTCACCAAAGAAAGCGCCATTTTTCACCCTAAACTCAATGTGTATGTGGACTTGCAATATGTACCAATCAGTAATCCAATCCACACAATGTGACAACGTAAATAGGTTCATGTTCCATACAAGTACACACACATGCCTCGCTCTCCACAGTGTTTCCAGCTGCTGTATCTTCTCCTTTGGATGATTTTGTGGCGGTGGAGCATCCTCATCTCCCCCTCAGAGTAAATCCTCCACTGATTCCTCCCCTTCCCCTCCCTCTCTCTTACTCTCTCTCTCTCTCTCCGTCTCCAGTATTTGCCATTGGTTCAGGAGGAATTCTGGTCACTTTCTCATCTCTGTGACTCTCAGCTGCTGAGGATGGATGTTCGGATCTTCACCTGGCATGTCCTGATGCTCTGCTGCCTCATCCCCGGTAGGCTCAGCACACACACACACACACACACACACACACACACACACACACACACACACACACACACACACACACACACACACACACACACACACACACACACACACACACACACACACACACACACACACACACACACACACGTACTTGCACACTTATGTGGGTGCTGCTGTGGCTGTGAGAACACTCACTGGCATGACACATACCAATACACTGCTCTTAACAATCATGCTTAAATGCCTTACCCCTTACATTAACCTACGTTTACTTCTAACCTGTAACCTAAAACTAAAATCTTCACCGTCAAACAGACTAACGTTATAGTCAAAGAAAAGTATTCACTCAATGACCACACCAGTATCATTTATATAACCATAAACTGTAAATGCTGTAAATGCATTTTTTTCAGTATTCTTAATATATTATTGTATTCACGCCATGCTGCCATGAGTTTTTAAAAGGTGGTATTGACATTTTTAGGCTTGATATCCTTAAATGTACATTAATACTGAGACAATTTTACCTTTGGCTGAGTGGAAAAACTTAAATCACATGATGTAAGAATTATTCTATTATTCTCTTCCCCTTGAATTAATAACTAACCTAAACTGTATTAACAAATTAACAGCTTTAAAACCAAAACCTAACTTACTTACTCGAACCAAAACATGAATACTATCTGATGTTGAACACTTTTTCAACTACGAGAGATTTTACCAGAAGCGGGACCTGGCCCCAAACCTCTTTCTTGAAAACTGAAATTAAAACAATGGAAATAATTCTCTAATAAGGAGACAAGTGGGCAAGCTGCACATCACATGAAACTGCCTAGGACTGATGGGCTGGAAGTACTTTTAAGCTTATCAGCAGGGTTGGTGATTGGGTTGATTGGAGGTCTACACTGTGGATGCTGGTCCAATCAGGCATTAAATCGCAGGAGACGAAGGCAGGAAGAGGAAGGCATCAACCTGATGCAGGGACACGTGTGTTTCATAGAAACTGAAAATGTGCAGGGACTGGTACATGCACGTTTTCATACACTGAAAAGGAGTGCAGCGGTGCTGTGCACAGGATATGTTCTCATTTTCTGACTGTTCTCTGTATGTATGTATGTATGTATGTATATATATATATATATATATATATATATATACATATATATATATATATATATATATATATATATATATATATATATATATATATATATATATATATATAAAAAAAAAATTTTATTTAATTTTTTAGTTTCTAGTACCTATATTTGTAGCCCTAATAAACTACATTCACTTTAGTTGAAATGCCGTAGTTGTTGTGTGAGCTGTACTGTTTTCTCTGCAGCCTCTCTGCAGGGTGTGTATCAGCGGCGTCTCTACAAGGAGCTGATGAGGAACTACAACCCGTTAGAGCGACCAGTCAGCAATGACTCCCACAGCTTGACTGTCCATTTCACCTTCAGTCTGCTGCAGATTATGGATGTGGTAAGACCACGCACAGGCATTAATGCAAAGTTTTTAAACAACTGATTGCATCCACAAAAATTTAAGCGCCATCGTGATAGTAGTTGCATCACTCCGTCTACATTTGGTCGGCCATATAATAAGAAAATTGTTTTCTGTTAAGACATGTTTGTTACACCGATGACTACTAAGTTTTCCTATATTATTAGGTGAGCGGAGAAATATCCTGGGTCTTGGTTCTCAAGCTGGCTTTGGTTTGGTTCATATTTGATGTTAAAGCAAACAGCAATAACAGATATTAGATTTTTTTTTTAAACAAGACAACTTATCAGGCCAATGCTGGCCAATCACAGTTCTTGTTGTCTCGTTCATGCGTAGGTAACGGTATGTCATAATTCCTTAATACACAGCCAATATATGTCCCTTAACTGGTTGGCAAGCAATTAATTATTCAGCTGATGTAGAGCAATACTTCCTTTTAGCTGAAATGGTGCTTGTATCTACCTGTTTCTGAGAATATTCCTTTTCCCTCTGACTGGTTTGTGCTTCAGCAATTTTTCACATATTTGCCAGCTAGACTCTGTCTGTATGCTGTTTAGTGCTGAGCAGGAACGGTGCTCTGATGAAAAGATGTGCCTTCTGCTGTAAGTACTGAGGTTTAACCGGACCAGTACAGCAAAAAGCATTTAGAGAGTGCAGTACTCTGCCAAAGCTGCTGTTTTTCTTACCAATCGGCTGTCTACCCAAGATCCCTAGTTGTCCTGTTCCCCTGCTGTTCAGTCTTCTGCTTGAACCAGTGGACTCATGAGCCTCGGTTTTGATGCTTCAGTCACACTTCCCCCTCTCTTTGCCTTTTATTTACAACCAGTAATGATGTGTTTTATGTCAACCACCAATGATTGCTCTGTTAGATCTGAAAAGAGTAGCCATCTTAGAAATTCTGGTAAAGTGCGCTACAGCAACTTGGAATATGGTGAACCTTTGGTTAAGAAATCCGGGAAGCATTGAGGAAAAGTTTCTGTTGTTAAAAAAGCAAACTTGGCTTTCAGAGGAAGGATTGAAATCTAAAATAGAATGCCAAGGAATGCATTTTAAGTATGTGTCAACAGTTTTTGTATAAATAGTCCCACTGATGCGAGAGGGAGACAAAAGTTCTTTAATGCATCCATTCAACACAATACATTCAGGTGTAGATGCCGGGGTACAATCTATGTATATCAGTGCAGGAAGGATTGTGATAACTAGCTTGTTTGCTGGTCCTGGTGTCCCTGGGGCCATTTGCAGTGCCTATATGAAGTTTTCACATCTTATTGTCTTTAAACCATTCATGCGTAGCTTTGACTATATGCTTCAGGTAATTGTCTTCCTGTAAAACAAATCTTCTTCCATGTGCTGCATGTTTCTTATAAACTCCATCATTTTTTTCTCCATCCAGATCCCCTGAGGGTTAAACACACTCATGTTTTGTTAAAAAAAAGAAGAAAAGTGCTAGACACGAGATGGGGTAATATGCAAGAACAATGAAATACTGCTTAAAATATAGACAAACTGTTAAAATGCTTTCATTATTCATCATTTCTTTGTTTAATGTGGTTTAAACAGAAACTCCACTAGATCAGTCTGCCATATCTACAAATGAATGTGATTGCTTCTTACAGTACCTGTTGTCCAGAGCTGCTTAATGCAACATAAAAAGCTGCTCCTTCAGTTCACTTGATATTATCTGATAATTTCTGCTTCCTTGGTCATCTTATATTATTTGATATTGTGTGAGATTGTCTGTACTTATCATTTCATCACATCTCACTCACTGTTCCTCAACTAATGCCATCCAGTTTTTTGTCTGAGCTACTGCTCTACCAGGTATTCCTGACAGTTTTTCTGCTGACGTTGTCTAGATTTTTTCTCTGATATCAGGTGGTGTGTGCAATCATGTGCTAATCGTGGTCTTAGAAATAGTACAAAAACCTGAACCTAAAAACACAAAAAGATACAGCTGAGCTTTCTGTGAACTTTACAGGTACTACTGACAAAAAGTAGGCACAGAACACAAGGATTGCACACAACACAGCTCTACTTCTGATAACAAGAACAAGAAGAAGAACATTAAAAATGTTAACTGGGATGGGGAGGCTGTGGCTCAGATGGTAGAGCGGGTTGTCCGTTGACTGCAAGGTTATCAGTTCGATCTCTGGCCCTTCAGCATGCCCAAGTGTCCTTGGATAAGACACTGAACCCCACATTGCTCCAGTTGGCAGGCAGGCACCTTGTATACAATACAATACAATACAATACAATACAATACAATGACTTTATTAATCCCCGAAGGGAAATTCAATATGAAGTATGGAAGCTCTATCGCCATTGCTGTGTGAATGGATGAATGAGAAACACTGTAAAGTGTTCTGAGTACTACTAAGGTAGAAAGGTGCTATATAAGTACAGACCATTTACCATAATTATTTAAAGGGGCAAATAAAGATATTGTGTGTTCCATAGCATAAAAACACTGAATATATTTTGCGTGGGCTTGATAGGGTTCTTGATCAATATCAGTGACTCAGCCTGGGCATGGCTGGATGCTGAGGGCTCTGCTTTTACAAACTTTACTCAGTAGGCTTAGGCTTAATTACCAAGTCAATATTTCCCATATTACTCACTCAGTTTTGTAGTTTAAAGTTAACTTGAGAGGACCTGAATCAGTGTAATTCCTCCATCTTGTTCTTGTTGTATTTTAAGGAAAACTGAATGTTTTGTAGTTTCTAAACTTTCTAAATTTTATTTCCAGGTTTATTTATTGTCACATTGTCACATTTATTTTTTTCCTAATGCACATAATACGGATAAACCAACAACCCAATAATCGCAGTGCAATCATTTTTCCACACAACAGGACAAAACGGGTATTCTTCAACTTGAAGACATGTTAAAAAGGTTTGCTCCTGGAAGACAATTAAATACGTCTCATAATGAACTTGGTAGCATCTCCAGTGACAGTACTGGGGCCCATTAGGTGTTTTGGGACTTTCAGCTTCAGACAACCTTACCCAGCCCATGTCCAAGAAGCATTCATCCATTGCTTGGCTTTTCTGATCCCCAGTCATTTTAAGGCTTTCTCCACTGCCTCTGAAGCTCTTCTGATGGCCTCTTAGGAGGCTGTAGGCTTTGCACAAGGATTTTCCCACAAAGCCCCTCCCTCCCTCCCGCTTCAATGGACAAGCATGTTGCACACCGCCCCTGTGTATGGCATTCTTACACCAGCTCTGCATACTTCTCCTTTCAATGACTTCCTCCATTCACTCCTCTGGGCATTGTAAGCTCCAGCATGAGCACATGTTTAGATGTCTTGGAGACCCGCATAATGTCTGCTCGAAGGCTGCACTACTCACTGAATTTGGAGAATTTGAGTTGGGTTCCCAGGTTCAACCTCACCTGCCTGTTTTGTGCTGATTCAAAGACTGCCTAGACTTTTAGTCCTGGATTTGGATGTTGTCTCACCCACGCAAAGATGATTCTGCATTTGAAGTGAATTAGAAATGAATGTCAGATTAAAGTTGTCATAATAGCACAAGATAAGATGCTTGATGTTACTAGGGATGTGTATCACTCTAAAGTTATTTTAACGGGTTTCTGCAGTATGGAACCATAGTCGACTGGTGAGGTTTAGCCATAGTGCTGCCAGGTAACGATTTCCTTCTTGTGCCTCTGTCATCAGCTGTATTACTGTGTTATAGGCAACCTGGAACTCTTGGATTTCCCTCTTTTTGCACAGAGGTGTTGATCTGCTGGTTCTTTGGGAGGCACTCTGTTACCCATTGGGAAAAAATAAGAAAGCAAACTGAGCACCAAGATGTTCTGAAATTGTTTTATGTTAGTTGAGTTTTCCTCCTTTGGAACTCACACACCTTCTGCAAATCTCTACTGTTGGGCTATTTTCCTCCTCTTCCAGATTACCCTCAGGATTCTCCACATCTTGGGACACGTCTTGTACACCAAGTAAGACACTCCACTGGGTCCAGGTGCCACGCTGGCTCTGGCAGCTTTAATAACAGCTTGAATTTCTTTTAAACGTGGTTCTTTGGTGTTGAAGTCAGGGGTTGGTCTCATGGATTGATCAAGGCTCTGCCTACTCCTACGTCTTTTCTTCTAGCTGCATCACTGTAGTGTTACGGAGATGATTTGAGCATACATGGTGGCCACTGTGTGTCTGTCCTACAAGTTGTTTGGTATATCCAAATGGATTTGCTAGGAAGGAAACAGGTTTCCTGGTTCTTTCTTCGGTTTGCTTCCTGTGCCACTCTGCTCTGTGGAGAGTTATGGAGAGTTTCTGTCTGAGGATGCTAAAGAGTTCTGCCAGCCTGGTCTTCTCCTCCTTTAAGGCTTTTTTTTTTTGAAGAATCCACAGTTATTGTCTCAGTTGGATGATCTATTCTGCCCCGTGACTCTTAAAGCATTGGCCTTTGGTACCACCCTTCTTCACCCTGCCAAATCTCTCTGAGGCAGATAATTATGGTTGTCATTGCTTTTAGTCTCCTTTCTGCTCCTCCCTTGGTTGCTTCCAGGATGCTTTCGAAGTCCTTGTCAAACTGCCTCAGCTCATTCCCTCTACTGTCTGGAGGCCATTTAACTTGTAGATGTTGTGTACTGGGTAGTGGTTAAGCTTCAGGAGCTTGTAAGTTATGGGCACTGTGGGCACTGCTTGTTCATATTTATTTATTTATTTTATTTTATTTATTTATTTATAATTGCTTTGCCGTGGTGTAAAACATTTGGCAGCTCAAAGTGTTCTGTTATTTTTTCCACTGACTCCACAAAAGAGGAGTTAAATTAATTTTCCAAAGCGGCATTATTACTGACAGACTTGCCCTTGATTATAAGTTCCTTTATCCTCTTCTGATTGTTTGTTCTGTTAGTTATGTTATCTCAGTGCTTCCATAGAGAAATACTATTACTCCTTGCATTATCTATCAGTTTACTGTAGTAAGATACTTTAGATTTGCAGAGTTCTTGTACCACTTTATTTGTTAAGTTTTTGTACATTAAGTGAACAGTTTCAAGTTTAAAGGGCTAATAATTTCTTTGAAGCAGAGTCTCACATCTTCATCAGTGTTCTTACTTCTTTGTTTAGCCATGGTTGGTTAGTCTTTTTTTGTCTACATTTGAACATTCATTCAAAATGCTTAGGCTCATTTAATGACTGCAGAACTGGCAACAACAAATAATTTGAATAATATTTCCTCTCATTTGACACTTGCTTAATAAACACTTACAGTTCTAAAAGCATCGTCTTTTCAATCAGTTTTCCAAGGTTAGCAGCAGAAATCATTGTCCCAATCTGTCATTTGAATCCGATTTATTTAGATCATTTGTATGATACAGTCATAAACAGCATTATTAAAACCTAGCTAAAACGTAATTGGCGAGGACTATACCTGACTGACTCAACATGTTGCCCTCCTGATTGTCATTTGTGTCAAGCTAAGTATGCATCTCCCATAGAGTTCACCTGTTATCTCCAGCACTGTGTAATTATTAGACCTGAGATGAATTTGAAAGATATAATTACATATAAACTCTGCATTTAGTGGCTTTAGGTGAACTACTAACATTATTGAGTCTCAACCTTCCTTTAGCACACTTTCTTCATACTGCCATATATTTCTTTATTTCATCATAAAATGTGAATCTATCTTATGATATTTTAGTTTAATCACCCACTACAGTAGTTCTTTTTTACTGTTATTATTTACTGCTTCATCACTGTACTTTACTGACTAATCATTCACGTCACTGTCTTATTCTCCTCTATTCCAATCATCTTCAATTTATAATCTCATTTGTTTCTTAGTTTCATAATGTAACACATCAAATCATCGTGATTTATTTTCACCTATTCCTGATTTCTTCTTTCTCAGCCAATCAGATCTTACATGGGGCAGTACTTGCCACCGTGGTGACCAAGAAATGGAAGAGAAGCTTTAAACAAGTTGTGATTTTCATTTTTAAAGTTAACCAAACAGTGAGTACAACTGAATTGTTGGCTTTGAGGGGCTGAAAAGATTATTTCCATGTTTAAATGTGTCTATACATTAAATTTTGCAAATGATGACTTTATATCAGATAACGACACACTGTCGGGTTTAACAAAGTACAGAAGAAGCTTTTGATTTACTGCAGCCCTTTTACAGACTGTCTTCTCATGGGAATACACTGGAGAAATCTGATCTCTGTTTGTTGTTGTTTTATTTGCTCTTAGGTGAATCTTGTCTGTTAAATACATACAGTACAAACAAAATCTCCTCCACTTTCCATCTTACCACTTACTCTATTCAAAGGCAGTTAGACTAATGCTAGGCTGCACAGGTCTGCAACTACAAGCTAATGCAGTCAGAGGTCATCCTTAGGACTTAAAAATGCAGATGCACTTTATTTGGAAAGTCGTTTTTTTTCTTTCGCTTTAATGCCATTTAAGTGGATGTGCTTCTCGGACCTGTTTGGAAACAGATGTATAAGTTTAAGAGCTTTTGTAGAAGTTCTTGTAGAAAATCCTCTTTAATCCTCAGATCAATTGTTAATGGGAAACAAATTCAAGACACTGTTTTTTTGATGTTTTTCTGCTTTTAGGATGAAAAGAACCAAGTACTGACCACTAACATCTGGCTTCAACTGGTGAGTTTTCCTCTGGATTAGCAGACTCTTACCCCTTAGGTTCCTCTGTGCTTTAGTCACATTTATGTCTTATCTATGCTCAGAAGTATAATGTTATTAGTCTTAGCTTTTATTCTAATTTTTGTCTTTTATATGGAAGCTTTTATATGGAAGCTCAGACAGTTTATTTTAATAAACCATCTGTAAGAGGTACAAAAACATTGTAAAAGAAAAACTAACCACTAAGCATGAAAAAACAAACAAACAAACAAACAAAAAAAAACAGATACTAGATCAAGTGAATCTTATGTAATGAGCTCTATGATCTGAATTAAGAAATTACTTCAGGGCAACTTAAAGGACAACACACACTGCTGGTGCATTGTGAATGTCAAAACCCCCATACCACACAATTTCTGTATGGGCACTTTAGAAATGCAACACTTCAGTCAATTTTTTGTGGCCACTACCATACCATGACTTCCTGTGCTGTTTGTTTGGCACATCTGTTAAGGACATGACTCTGAGTGATTTTCTATCAGCATGATAGCTGCTGCACTTTAATTCCTTTTCTACATTCCTGCTAGTGTTTCCAACATATGAACTGTAAAGATGAAAAAATTGACAAATATTGGCAAGCAGAGGTTCTACAATATGTGCTGATGATCAGGACCTCCCTAGAAAGTAACCAGTAGAACCTGTCTTATTTAAACTTCTGACATTTAGGGTCTGGTGTTCTCCTTGTTGATGAAGTGTGTGGTGTTCAGTGATAAACTTACAAATGGCTTTCTATCTGGCAAGGGATTTACAAAGATTGCCAAATGATCATTCCATGATACTTTAGATAACTGCCACTTAGTCCAGATCTTGCTGCCCCAGCAAATGTTAATAAACAATATTAGACCAACAACATTCTAGAAAAGGTACTACTTCCAGTTTTGGTTTGGAGGAACTTCCTCAATGTATCATCAAGTGCTTTGCTGATGTTAAAAAAAAGTCTCCAAAGGATTTACCTCTATTTTTAAAAGATTGTAGGCAGAATAAACTGCGGTTGAACAGAACCTGGCTAGTTTTCATCCCTGTTTCTATGCTGAACTAAGCTAACCAGCTGCTCAAGGCATAAGAGTAGTCTCAATCTTCTTATGTAAGTCTCAGTATTATAAGTGCATTTCCCAAAATGTCAGACTTTTCCTTGAACATGTTTTGCAATAAGAATGGCAGTGCTCATTTGAAAAGTTATGTAATTACCCATAACTTAGGGTCATCAGACCAATTGTCCTATCAGCAGTTTAAAATATATATAAAATATAAATCCATCCTCCCTCTGCTGTCACACTGCTTTCCTGGATTCTTGATTCAGTTACAGAAGACTAAACCTGAGTAACTGTGTGACTCTGGAAAGAAAGACCAAGTAAAATCAATTCAATTTTATTTATTTAGCACCAATTACAATTCAGATTGTCTCAAGATGCTTTACAGAACCCATATGCCTGAACCCCCAGAGCAAGCTGTAAGGTGACGGTGGCAAGAAAAAACTCTCTTCTTATGGAAAGAAACCTATAACATCCATAATAAATAAACAAATGCAGCCACATCATTCCATCCTTCTTTCAGCTCTGTTTCCAGAGACTGGAGGAACTGCAGAACTCCAGCTCTGGTACTTGACCCAGAAACATTTGCTGTGTTGGAGGAAAACTCAGTCCAGATGGCAGCGAAATGTGCCTCTGTTTCCACAAATACCCTGTACTGTCTCTTGCTTGACTTGCTCTATGGGAGGCAGCACTGCCTGCTCTTTTACGCTTTACAGCTTTCTGATATGAACTGCTGCTTTTCTTAGCTCACTCTAAGTTAGTCTCTTTCAATAAAAAAAAAAAAAAAAAGCTTTTCTTTGTCTTTTGTCAGCAGGGGCTAACTCTGGAAATTCACTGAGAAAGGTTCCTAAATTCATTTTACACATCTGTCCAAATTTCATTAGGTTTTATATCAAGTTCTCTGGAATGTTTGTAAAATGGTGAAGCAATAATCCGGCCAAATCTGCTCCTCTTGGATGGAAAGGTTGGTTCTTCCCTCGAGGTTCGGTATTTCATCTCTGCAGTGGGACCAACTAGTGTTTTGGCTTGATTTGATTTGGCATTCATCTTTTGTTCTCCTCCTGTGCTACTGTTGGAGTCACTGTGGGCTTTCCTTTTGAAGAGGATGAATGTCTTGAAGCGAGAACAAACATTTCTGTGCCAGGGTTCTGATTTTTTTTTTTATATGATAATGTTACTGCAGCTCTTGGAAGTTTTTTCTCTTAGCAAACTACCAAAATTTGACACATTGTAAGAATAAAACGCCTCAGTATCCACATTTTGGATACTATTGTAAGGGGCTTATATAGGGCTTCTTTTTTTATGGTGATTGAATTATTTCGCTGGGTATCTTTCTTATTTACAAGCTGTTTGAGGCCAGCCATATATTATTGGCTAGAAAATCGATATGTAAGGCTAAACAGATAAAATATATAAATCTCAAAAAAGAATATTTAGAAAAGGGAAGACTACTAAAGTTAGAATGTTTAACAATAGTGTATGGCACCTATAAAAACTATCCACTCCCCTTAAGAGTTTTCCTGTTTTATTGCTTTCCAGCTAGATTTATTTTGGCTTTTTTGACAAGAATTTACAAAATAAAAGACTCTTTCACGTGAAAGTGAAAACAGATTTATACAAAGTGATAGCAATTGATGAAAAAATATCATGAGCACACATTCCAGCTACAAATTCTCAGCTGGATTAATGTCTGGGTGCTGACTAGGCCACTCTGGAACAGTCACCCAATTGTCTTTAAAACATTTCTATGTAGCTTTGGCTTTATGCTTTGGGTCATTGTCTTGATGGAAAATAAATCTTCCTCCAAGTCAGACTGCATCAGGCTGCTCACCAGAATTTTCTTGTATTTATCTGCATTTATTTTAGCCTCTCCTTTACAAGTCTTCCAGGGACTGCTGTTGAGAAGCCTTCCCATATCATGATGCTGCCACCACCATGCTTCACAATGGAGATGGTGTGTTGGTGATGATGTAGGTTTAAGTTGAATTAAACTCATCGTTACTTTATGAATAACTAAAACCAAATGTAATTTAAAAATTAGTTTTAAAGCAACTGAAACCATAATGTCTATGCGCACAAAAGGCCAAAACAGTATATTAGTAATAATGCTGTGCATGTTTGTGTCTGCAGTACTGGACAGATTTCTACTTGCAGTGGAACACGTCTGACTATCCAGGTGTAGCCAACGTCAGGTTCCCTGACAACCAGATCTGGAGGCCTGACATCCTACTGTACAACAGGTACTTACCCTCACTGTTGCAGACTAACAGAACTACTCACCCAGGTTTTTACAGCTAAATTAAAAAAACTCAAATTAGCTGTGAAAAAATAGAACACTTTAGGTAGAACAAAGACAAAACTAAAATCTTGTATACTTACAAACCAACTAAAATATACAGGAAGCATGTAGTTTAGGTCTTTGTCATTTTGGTCCAATTTATCAACGCAACAAGCAAGAAGAAGCTTTGGTACACATGTTGAGAGTGGAATGTCTACATGACTGTCAACTGCTTTGTGAGTTGCGTTGTATTTCTAATACCTGTTCTGAACTTTTTAAATCTTGTTTTTACCGTACATTATGCGATTGAATAGATAGAAATACGGAAAGTAATGGAAACTCAACCAAAACCAAACATGTTTTGTACATTTGAAAATATAAATGTAAAATATAAAAGTTTATTGGTTACACCAACACAATAATCTCTCTTCATCCACCCTATTAGGCGGTTGCAGAGCGGGTCAGAGACTCAAACGTAGGCTGACAACACACTGCCAACGAATACTTTAAAGTAGTGCTGTCAAACAATTAAAATTTTTAATGAGATTCTTCACAGGGTTGCCGTTGAGTAATTTCGATTAATCAGGATTAAATATCATTAATTTTTAATCTAAATTAATTGTTTTATTTTGCATGCGCAAACAGACTCAAGAAAGAAGAGAATACATATGTGCACTTAAGGTGTTTACTAAACACCTTTAAAGGTTTAGGTTAGAATCCCAGACTAACACATGCTTCACGTTAATGTGGTACTTTAAGCTGGAAGTGCTTCGGAGAAAAGAAAACTCCTTCCTGCAGAGTGTGCATATTACTGGTTGTCAGTTGACTGTTCCATCTTGGTGTATTTTTGTATTCAGATTTCCCTTCGAGATGGCCAGCGTGCTGTTTAGTACAGCCCGACCGATATGGACTTTTTTGATCCCGATGGCAATTGCAATATTTGACAGAAAAAAATTCCGGTAACTGATTACTCAGCCAATTAATTTAAAGAATATATAATGAGTAAAATAACTTCTTTTTTTGGTCCATTAATGCTTATAACAACCAAGATATAAATTACAGGCAGAACATTTGACTCTTTTACAATACTTTGACCTGTAGTATTTGTTTAATTTTACAACAGAGAGGAATTTTCAAGTACAAAAACATGCAACAAAGCATTAAACCTCTAGGAAATTATATAACCTTAAAAAAGCCAATCTATAAATGAGTTATGAAATACATCTGGTCTTGTACTTCTTGTTGCTGTAAATTAGAGGTAGGTTTTGTATATATATATATATATATATATATATATATATATATATATATATATATATATATATATATATAGAGAGGAGCCAGATGAGGTGGCTCGGGCATCTAATTAGGATGCCTCCTGGACGCCTCCCTGGTGAGGTGTTTAGGGCACGTCCCACTGGGAAGAGGCCCCGGGGAAGACCCAGGACACGCTGGAGAGACTATGTCTCCCAGCTGGCCTGGGAACGCCTTGGGGTCCCCCGGGAGGAGCTAGATGATGTGGCCGGGGAGAGGGAGGTCTGGGCTTCCCTCCTAAAGCTGCTGCCCCCGCGACCCGACCCGGATCAGCGGTAGAAGATGGATGGATGGATGGATGGATATATATATATATATATATATATATATATATATATTAGTGGTGGGATGCGGTTAAAAAATGTAATCTAATTAATTACAGGCTTTGTAATTAATTAATCGCAATTTGCAGTTTTGTCAAATAGCAATATTTGATACAATAAGTAAAGTTTTTCAATTCAAATAAAATTGTGGTTGACAGTTGTTTACGTACGTGTTTATAATTTAAAATTTATTTTAAAAAAGGAAAATGGGACATATAGAAAAAGTGATTTTGATGATTTAAAGCCTGAATTTAGTTGTTTTTTCCACTGTATGGCACATAAAATCAGCATAAGTAGTTCAAGGAGCTTCAGAAAGTTGAAAATCCAGAGATTCATTCTGTTTTCATCTTTTCTGGGTCTGATAAATGGTGTAATTTTGATGGTTCTTTTTATAGGAATATCAATTTTTATTCAAGTAATTTTTTGTAAACAAAAAGAGTATAATTAAGTTATTAAAAGAGGTATTTTTGTTGTTTAGGTTATTCCTCCTCCAAGGAGGCAGAGCCTCGACGGAGTAAAAACTTAAACCACAAAAATGTTTCATTTCTATTTATCTGCATTTTTCATCTGTCTGCTACATTCACAGATTACTGCAAATCTAAGTGCAATTATAGCGATTTTATTCAACATTTTAAGACTTTTTGTAAACTCAAGCACTGTCTAGAAAAGTGGTCTATTATGGGATGGCTCCACCGTTAGCCGTTAGCATGACTCGTAGCTAACGTTAGCTCTGGTGCTAACAGCAACATGTTTTACATTGAGGTGATACCGTCGGTTTGAAGTGACGCAGTGATCAGAAAAGTCTTTGTTGTACAATTTGCACACAACCAGGCTTTTATCCAAGCTGCCATCAGGAAGATTTTTAAAAGGAAACTTTCTGCCCAACAAGCTCAATCTCATCTTCCTTCACCAGTGTCTGACTTCACTCAGTGATTCCTGTGCTTCTTCTTCATGGCTACAAACATACTTTAGGTTCATTACCGCCACCTACTGGGCTGGAGTGTTCATCAGCGTTACCAATGTGCCAGAAATGAGGGAACTGAGGAGGGTGCAATTAATCGCGTTATTATTGTTAACGCGCTATTTGCGCCGTAACTGTAATACGTTTTGTAAGAAGTTGAGAGGCGTTTGGTGGCGTGAGGATGTTTATTCTCACGAGCAGGCATCAGGTACGTGCATTAGCATTGACAGTCAATAACAATAACATTGCGGCTCCCGTAGCTCTGGGCTTACTCGTGCTACCGTAATAGATATAGGAGATGCACATACACTTTTTTTTTAACTGCGCCAAGTATGAACATTAATGAATGCAAAACCAAACATATATCTGCATATATGACATCTCCCTCCTTTTGAAGTGTTATTTATACTTTGTAAATAACCACTAATTTAAGAATGTACACTTCTGAGACACAGTCTATGCAATGTACATTTAAAAATAAAGAATAACTTAAACATGCACTAATGCACCTTTAGCTTATTTTAGCTGGTAAATTGTCCTGAATTAAATCACTTTACAAAACTTGAGTGAACATACAAATAACATTTCTCTCTCTTTTTTTTTTTTATACACATCTTTCCCCCCCCCTTTTTTTTTTTTTTTTTTTTTTTTGTGTTGAACACCCCCCCAAAGGCCATAAGGTAGACATGATTGTCTACAGGTCCATCCTGTGGACCGGCTTGCACACACGCCCAGACCTGGTCACAGTCTGACTGGGTGCAGGCATCGCAGGTGCAGCCACACTCTGGTTGACAGGAACAGTATCAGCCACGGATGTAGAAGAACGTGTCTGTGCTGCTCCGATGTCCTCAGGTGTTGATGAAGTGGGGCGTTGGATCGGCGCAGACTGAAGATGTCGGCGGTTACGTCTCAGCTCCGTTCCTTGCGATGTTGTGATGATGATGGATCTTGGCGTCGTACTCTCACGCTGAACTGTCGCTGGCAGTGACCACGACTTCTCGTGATCCAGCTTGGAAAATACAGCATCTCCTGGCTGCAAAACAGGCAGTGCCCTGGCTCCATGGCGACGATTAAAGTAGTAGGCGTGCTTAATCTTTTCACAGCTGTCCTTGTTTCTGACCATGGCCCTATTTGGCCACTTTGGAAGAAGACTTTTCTCCAAAACAGGGAGTGTAGTGCGAATCTTTCTCCCCATTAAGAGTTCCGCAGGGCTGTAGCCTGTGCTGGAGCAAGGTGTGGATCTGTAGCACATTAGAGCCATAAGTGGATCATCTTGCTTCATAATTTTCTTGGCGGTCTGCACAGCTCGCTCCGCATGGCCGTTTCCCTGTGGGTGATGGGGACTGGATGTGCAGTGCTTGAAGTCAAACTGTTTAGCGAACTCCTTGAACTCTGCACTCGAGAACTGTGGCCCGTTATCGCTAACAACCTCATCAGGGATGCCATAGCGTGCAAAGACCCCTTTGATCTTCTGGATGACTTTACTGCTGGTCGTGGAGGGAAAATCCAGGATTTCCAGGAACCTGGAATAATAGTCCGAAAGAACCAGGTAAGTGTGTTGGTTATGCTCACAAAGGTCCATGGCGACTCTCTTCCAGGGACGCTCAGGCAGCGGTGTTGGAATGAGTGGTTCTCTTTGCTGAGCTCTCCTCATTTCACGGCATGACTCACAGGACATCACCAGATTGTTTATCTCTGCAGTGATTCCAGGCCACCACACCGAAGACTGTGCTCGCTCCCTACACTTTACAAGTCCCTGGTGACCCACATGGATTCTCTGCAAAATTTCTGCTCTCAGTGACTTTGGAATAACAATTCTGCTTCCTTTCAAAATAAGTCCACTGTATTCAGACAGTTCTGCTCTGGTCTGGAAATATGCCCTGGCGTCAGCAGGCACACTCTGAGAATGATCTGGCCATCCATTCTTGATCAGCTGCTTCACTGACTGCATTTCTGTGTCTTGAGCTGTTGCTTGTCTGATTTCATCCATTTTGCTTGTGGACGCTGGAATTGCGCTTACCACACTGTCAACGTAATGGGTGACTTCGCTGTCTGTTTCACTGACACTGCAAGAGCTGGTCAGAGGGCTTCGGGACAGCGTATCTGCCACCAGCAGGGTCTTCCCTGGAGCGTACTCGGCCACTGCATTGAATCTCATGAGCCTCATGAGAAGACGCTGACACCGGATGGGGACATTGTCCAGGCTGCGGCTGTTGATGAGAGGAACTAGCGGTTTATGGTCAGTCACTAGTTTGAACTGCTTCAGGCCAACAAGGTATCGGTCGAATCTCTCACATGCCCACACTCCAGCGAGCTGCTCTTTCTCAATTTGAGCATAGCGAGTTTCTGCCTCTGTGAGCCGTCTGGAACAATATGCCACTGGTTTCCATTGCTCACCGTGTAGCTGCAGTAGCACACCGCCTAACCCATAGCTGCTCGCATCAGCCGACACTGCAGTTGGTTTTGTGACATCATAGAACGCGAGTATTGGTGCAGTTGTGAGCAGTCCCTTTATGTGATCAAATGCAGCCTGTTGTGCGTCGCCCCACGTCCACATATTCTTCTGTCTCAGGAGTTCATACAGCGGTTCTCCCACAGTTGCGAGGTTGGGGACATACTTCCCGAGATAATTTACCATCCCCAGGACTCTCTTTAGGTCATGTACATCTGTGGGCGGTGGAAGCTGTTGGATGGCTTCCACTTTACCTGGGTCTGGCCGAACTCCCGACTGATCAATGAGGTGTCCAAGGAATTGTAGCTCTTTCTGCTTGAACAGGCACTTCTCACGGTTGAGTTTCAGGCCAGCAGCCTCAATGCGCTGCATCACTTTTTCCAGCCGGCTGTCGTGCTCCGCTTCGGTAGTGCCATGCACAAGAATGTCGTCCATAAAGACTTCCACTCCTTCCAAACCTTGGAGCGTTTCAATCATCTTCCTTTGAAAAATTTCAGGGGCGCTTGTGATTCCGAACGGCAGTCTCTTGAATTGAAATCTGCCGAACGGCGTGATGAAAGTGGTCAGCTTACAGCTATCCGGGTGGAGAGGGATCTGGAAGAATCCACTAGCTGCATCCAGGGAGGTGAAGAGTGTGGCACCACTGAGCTTTGCAGTGATCTCATCAGTCATAGGTAAAATGTAGTGTTCCCTCTTGACGGCTTCATTCAGTCTTTTGAAGTCTACACAGATGCGTGCTTTTTCTGTCGCTTTCTTCAGCACAGGCACCATTGGCGCGCACCACTCCGTTGGTTGTGTGACTTTCTCAATAACGCCATTTCTCTCCATCCTCTCCAACTCCTCCTTTACTTTGGGCAGCATTGGAAGAGGAACACGACGTGCTGTATACACGGCGTATGGCTGGGCATCACTCTTCAGTTGTATTTTGACAGGCTCTGTGTCCAACGTCCCATGCTCGCCGTATGCGCCCGTGCTTGTCTGTGCACCTTTTCTCACTGTTTCGTCCACTCTTCTCACCAGATTTAACTGCACTGACGTCTCCCGGCTAAGGAGGTTGTTCACAGTTGGTCCGCTGACGATGTAGGCTATGAGGGGTAGAGTTCTTCCTTTGTATGTGACAGTGCTCTCGATCCGTCCAATGCACTTTAGCTTGCCTCCAGGCCCCTCCAGTGGAATGTGTGCAGGCTCTAGTGGTGCGTTTGGAGTGAGCAAATGGTAGGTCGCCTCGCTGATGACAGTCACATCGGCACCAGTGTCAATCTTGAAATCAACAGGTGTGGAGCCCACTTGCAACTCAACAACCCATTGTTCTGCTGTTGACTCTGTTTTGTTTACAGCACCCAGGAAATATGGCTGGAACTGCTGCTGCTCTGGTGGTTCTGCGACTACTTCTCTCACTGACCTTTTGCTTCTGCACACTAGGCCCCAGTGTCCAACCTTTGCACATTTATTGCACGTTGACTTTTTGGCTGGGCAGGTCTCATTTTCATTGTGCCTCTTTTTTCCACATCGCCCACATTGGCCTTGCCACTTATTTCCCCCTTTTGACTTGTGGAAACGATTGGTGTGTTTGTCTTGCTTCTGTGCTACCTCCTGGACTGAGCCTGATGTTCCTGCTGCTCCACCTTGAATGCTGATTTGAGCCATCACTTCTTCAGCCTGCCTCACTGTCTCAATGGTCAGCGCTAATGTGAGGTCTTTGGTCAGCTGCAATTTGCGAGAAACATCTTTATCCAGCACTCCCACAACAATGCGATCACGGATATTTTCTTCCCTGCTTGCACCAAATTCACAGTGCTCTGACAGTTCATACAGTGCCCTAATGAAAGTTTCTGCTCTCTCCCCGGGCCTCTGTACACGTTGATGGAAGCACGCACGTTCGTGTATCACATTTCTTCTTGGAACAAAATACTCATCATATTTGCCCAAAACTGTGTCAAAGTCATCTTGTTGTGCAGCAGTACCAAAAACAAATGAACGAAAAATATTTTCTGACTCGTTTCCCATGGAGTACACGAGACAACTCACTTGGACAGCGCCATCTTCTTTGTCCAGCTTCGTAGCCGTTCTGTACCGCATGAAGCGCTGACGCCATTCTGGCCACTCACTTGGCTTGTCGAAGGGAAAGCTTGAAGGCGGGTTAAACTTTGCCATGTTGACTCCTCACTTCAAATGTAGAGCAGGTCTTTTACTTCTGACACCATGTAATACGTTTTGTAAGAAGTTGAGAGGCGTTTGGTGGCGTGAGGATGTTTATTCTCACGAGCAGGCATCAGGTACGTGCATTAGCATTGACAGTCAATAACAATAACATTGCGGCTCCCGTAGCTCTGGGCTTACTCGTGCTACCGTAATAGATATAGGAGATGCACATACACTTTTTTTTTAACTGCGCCAAGTATGAACATTAATGAATGCAAAACCAAACATATATCTGCATATATGACAGTAACAAATTTATCGAAATTAACGCGTTAAAGTCCCAGCCCTAATATATATATATATATATATATATATATATATATATATATATATATATATATATATATATATATATATATATATATATATATATATATGCTGTATATAACCAACATAATGAATGAAGCTACTGTTAAAACATTATTTCTGCAGCCCTCTGATGCCCTTTAATGTTAAATCACATTTTCTCTACTCCATTGTGTTCTTTGCCATGAAGTCAGGACTCATATGAACCAAAACAAAAACCAGAGATGCCTTACTCAGATGTACAACATTGCATTGCATTTTAAATATATAATGGTCACTAATAGTCCGACACTAATGTTACTCCATAACAACACATAGTGAGTTGCTGGATCACATTATAGTAATTTTTGACAAAGTAAAAGTGGCATCATGATGGTTGCTGAAAACAGACAGCAATGTTAATCATTTTAACTTGGACCTTTTTCTTAACTGAAACGAGAGACATGTTGAGTCATTGTTAATTTCACAACATCATTATAAACTTACCTGTCGGCTCAGCCCGCTCCTGTAATGTTGCCTGGCTGTACCTTAAATGGTGCAAGGACATCATTCTGCACGACTCTGACACTCAATAGCATTTACTGTTTTATGAGAAAGTGAAATTAAGAATATATCAGTGTTTAATCGGCAAAACTCCGGCCGATGATGATTATTTTGAAAAGGGCTATAATCGGCCGATTTAGTTGGCTGGCCGATAAATCAGTCTGGCCCTACTGTTTACCTGCTTCCTTGTGGAGTTTGTTCTGCCACTACTGGATCAACTGCCGATTTGCGCATGCGCGACGGCAAGTCTACTTGGACAAACTGCCTGCAATGCGTTGCCAGAGACGTTTCAAGGATTTTGAGTCATTCTGCGCTGCACATGCGTTAATTGCATAAAATGTTTTAATCTGATTAATCATGATGATGGATTAATCAATATTCATGTGATAATTTTGACAGCCCTACTTTAAAGACAATACTTTACTTGTAATGTTATATCTACACAGATGCACAAGGAAATGATTAAAGTTCAGTGGGAAATGAACTTCCCAAAATGGCAGAAACCAGACAGACAATAATCGAGGGTGACAACTGATGGAGGCTAAATTTGAAAATCACAGAATTAAATTAGAATTATACAAGAATCCAAACAGTTCTTTACACAAAAAGACAGACTGAATCTTACAATCAAGATTAATTATTACTGACCAAGACTTGGTACCACCAAGCTAGGAAAGCGACCCAGGTGGGACAAACATGCACTGGGCATGGACATGAATTATATTACGAATGCAGAGAGGGCAGAATACTTATAGTAGAGGATACACTGAACTACAGGCAGACAGAATCACTAAAACGAGGTCAAACTATGAGAGGGGAGCTACTCAGTAGGCAACTGGGTAGGGAGAGAAGCCGGGGCAACTGTGGATGAAGTGTGGCGTGTGGAGCAGCAGGCGCCACAGCTGGGATGATGCTGTCAAGTGGTGCAGGCCAGGTTTTGGTTTTGGCATGGAGATCTGGCAGAACTAAAGTGGATGACACTCGTACGATGATCTGAAGGGCTGGCAGGCAGAGCAGGTAGGCATGGTCACTGACTAAACAGAGAAAAATCACGGTTGGAAGGAACAACAAAGGGAAACCATTTGACTAACTGAGAGTTATTCAACAGTCCAGGATCCTGTCGTGGTCTGAGACTTTTATGGAGCAAGGATGATGAGCTGATAGGTAGACCACTCCCTGCCACAGGTGTGTGCACTCAGGTGATCAACCAATGGCTGACACCCGTTCACATTCCACACACACAATCACGCTCACATCAACAGGAGGGAAAAGGGAAAAGAGGGGAAAAGAGGCTGCCAACTAGAGCTGGAGGCCATGATGTAGACAGGTTGTATTTTAATTTAATTTAACAATTAAATAGTTCCTCTTAATTCCAAGCAAAGCAAACAGCTGAACTGGCAGCGAAACTGGTCTCCACACCTACAATTTAGTTTAAGAAGAATTAAGCAACACAACACAACAACAAAGTATGTTAGTAAATAAAGGACCAAGAATAGAGATTGTTCTGCGGTTCCAAAGACGAAGAATGAACTGCTATTTTACTTATTTGTTCAAGGCATGAAAATTCAGGTCCCCATCTCTGAAAATCAACTGTTATGTTGTTGTCATACACATAGCATAAAATTCTTATTATTGCTAGTTGCATAGCTGATAATCTGTGCCATTGTTTGAAGTCACTTGTTTTTCTGAATGTTTGCTCCTGGTACATTCTCCATAATCCTTCAGAGTATACATTTTTAACTTCTGATCTGTAGTTCAGAGAAATTGTCAGTGTGTCTATCCTGAGTTGTCTTTCTTACATGTAAAATGGCAGGATAAAGAAAGAACATCTGGATCAGGTTGTCTCCTGTTGGATTCACAATGTGTGGTAAAAATCAATAAATCTGAAATCAGTTTGTCTCCTGGTGGATTGAGGATATTTTACTTAATTTTTTTTAAAAAAAATTTGTTTTCCTCAGTTCTGATTCAGTAAACAAGCTAAAGCTAAAGATGGGTCCTTTCCCTGTTAGAATTATTACCTCTCTGTTAACAAACACATTGGAACTACTAGCTGTGGGAGGTTCTCTGCTGGATGCTGATGAGCGTTTCAGCTCGTTAATGAAGCGGAATTTGAGTCTCATAAGGGGAGGAGTGGACAGGATCTTGTATTTTTGCATATGTGTCACACTTAAATGTTTCAGATCATCAAACAAATTTCAATATTAGACAAACATAACTCAAGAAAACACAAAATGCACCACATTTACTGAAGGAAAAATGCTGTTCAGACCATCCGGCCCTATCTGAAAAAATAATTGCCCGTTACCTACCAATCTACTAAATGACCAAATTCATTTGGCAACTGGGTTCAGTTTCACCGGCCACACCCACATAAGATTACTGTCAGGCTTGTTGAATCTAAACATCACTAAATAGAACCTGTCTGACATTATGAAGTAGCTACAGGGTCTCAAAAAGCAGCACATGATGCCACATTCTAAAGAGATTCAAGAACAGATGAGAAGCAAAGTCATTGACATTTATCAATCTGGAAAAAGTTACAAAGCCATTACTAAGGCTCTGGGACTCCAGAGAACCACAGTGAGAGACATTAACAAATGGAGAAACATGGAACAGTGGTGAACCTTCCCAGGAGAGGCCCCCTCTGAGTGGCTCAAAAAGAACAAAATAAAGGTTTTGGAGTGGCCGAGTCAAAGTCCAGACTTGAATCCAACTGAGATGCTGTGTCAAGACCTTAAAAGGGCAGTTCATAATTGAAAACCATGTAATGTGGCTGAATGATAACTATTCTGTAGAGAAGAGTGGGCCAAACATAGTGATGTAAAAGACTGATCACAAGCTGTAACAAACATTTAACTTGCAATTGCTGGCAAATGACCAACCAGTTCGGTTCAGGGGGAAATTACTTTTTCACAGGGATGATATTGGTTTTCAATAAATCATCGATAAACCACAATTTAAAAATGGCATTTTGTGTTTTGTTGGTTATCTCTGTATAATATTCAATAAATCTGAATATTATTTTGATGATCTGGAACATTTAAATTTGAGAAATATATAAAAATAGAAGATTTCTAGAGGGGGCAAATCATTTTGCCCAACACTGTATATTATAGTATGTAGGAAGTATTTATGAACATTTAGAAACAAGCCAAACGCTTTGGTAAAGTGAGGACATCTATACATTTTGTTGTTGTTGTTTGCTTTTCCATGCAATTTAGTGAGCACTTCTTGTGTCCTTATTTCTAAAAGCATCATTTGTCACCGATGGACCCTTATTATTGATGTCTCTATGTTTGTCCGCAGTGCTGATGAAAGGTTTGATGCCTCATTCCACACCAACATCCTCGTCAACTCCACTGGCTACTGCCAGTACCTGCCACCAGGTAACATACTCACAGGCCCTTCTCACTGCTACACAGATCCCTCCTTGCACTAAACAGACTCGTTTGATAGGCCTTTTCCATGGTTAGATAAAAAGATATTGTAGATTAAAATAGAGAAAAACACTCAACAGATCAACACATTCTCTGAATGGAAGATGTGTCTCAACAACCATGGTTACATTGCTACATCATCAATTTTAGACATGCAACACCCCAAAGTAATATAAATTTGTTGACAGATGCTTTTAATGTTAAACAGCATTGCATTTAATATATCTGTACCTTCAGATCAATCATTGTTTCATAACATAAATTCATACTTTTTTTGTATATTAATGTTAGAAAGAATCATGTACTCGACATTTGTAATAATTTTAAATGTAACCAATGACGAGTTAAATGTGGTGACAAAAGTAACATGTTTGGGTCTCATCATCAAGAGCGATCTACAGTATTTGTTGATAACATGATTTCATATGAACAAGAAAATATGCTAGTGTGAAAATTTCACTTAGCACTTATTGGAAACCTATTGTACTCCAATTTATACAGACTCTTTGTTACTCCAGTTATAGTAAAGAAAAAGCACAAAAGCTTTAGGTGGCATTTAAAGATACATTCCAAATCTTGCTGAAATTTCGAAGATGGAAGATGGACAAATTGACATATTTTTGTGACTAGTAGCGCTGCCTTTCATACTGTGTTGATGAATTTTATATACAAATACAAATTGTAATGTTGTGCTTTTTATAACCAGCATTCATCTAAATGTTCTTTTTTCAGGAATATTTAAGAGCACTTGCTACATCGATGTTCGTTGGTTTCCTTTCGATGTGCAGCGCTGTGATCTGAAATTTGGCTCGTGGACATATGGTGGTTGGTCTCTGGACCTGCAGATGATTGAAGTGGATGTCACTGGATACATTGCCAATGGAGAGTGGGATCTTGTTGGTAAGATGCATCAGTAACTTGTCACACAAAAAACATGAAGCTGGTAAAAATTTTATTGGCTTTGCATGAATAAAATATGAATTTTGTTTATTACAATTTTCCTTTTGAAACCTCTTCACATGTGAACACATGGGCATGTACTCCCATTCATCCAAAAACATGACTTGATGGTTGAATAGCCTTGGAACCCTTCTTGCCTGTTCTTCTCCAGTCATCACAGCACATTCAGTTTCTGCTGAGGGACACCACTGGTAACCTCAGGCCCAACCACGCTGGTGGTGGTGGTTTTCTTGCCACACTTTGAGCCCCTTGATAACACTCAAGCATAGTTTGAATTCCACAGCCTGTCAGAGTCTTGTTGCTGGCTATGTGCATCCCTCTATAACCACAATGTATTGTTTTCTTGGGGCTACTATCAGCAGGATAATCTACCATGTCACAATGAACAAAACTTGTGTCATCAAACTGTTTTTTATTACCATGATCTTGTGGAATCCATGTGACCAAGAACTGATTCTGTTTTAGCTGTCTTTTCTAGCACAACTTGTAGTAGTCAAGCAATTCCATAATGAACTATGTAAACCATTTCTTTATAGAGCTGACTTTGTGCATGGAATGTGTTGCCTTGTTTAAACAGGAAGTCGCCAAACACAAAATCTCAGCACAAAATTGGAAGAAAATATTTACATTTCTTTCATTGGAACTATAGAACCTGGAAAACAGACACAAGGTAGACATGCTTTTGGCCACAATGTGTATTTCAAGCTTACCTAAATCTGCCTAATGTAAGCAAAACAAAAAAAAAGAAAGAAAGAAAAGAAAATAGAGTTGGTCTGATTAATCCACAATTAACCACACTTACCGATTTCCTTTAGGAAAAACCAGGACAAAACATTTTTAGACTTATTTCACAGTGAGATTGCCAACTGAGACAAGTGAGTAGCAGCAAGTTTGCAGCAAAACAGACAAGTATTTTTCATTAGTTTTGAAAAAGTTTACATATTATAGTATTTTTCCTGGCAGCAAAAATATTTACTTGAGGTGAACACAGTGGCCTGTCTACTCAGTTGTTAAAACCTCGGAGCAGCAAGCAGCTCAGAGGCTGGTGAGCCTGTCTGCTGTGGAGAGAAAATGCTTCCTATCAGCGTGCCCATTTAGCATTACTCTTCTGATAATTAAATCATCCTGCTGCTGCTTAGCGTGACGTGCTGCCTGAAGGTGGGAGCTCTGCTGCCACCATCGCCCGTGGGCCATACTGCAGGCTGCTCACAAATGCCACATCACACAACAAAGCGTAACCATTGAGTGATATTTATATCAAGTTGCTCTATTGCTTAGATTTTATACTGAAACAAGCAATGAATGAACAGACTGAAACTAAAATAACATGTTGGACAGTAAGTGTGGACATCTGAATTAATTCCTGTATTTAAAAATCAAATTTAGCTTTTTTTAACCTATTGAATCCTGCCCCGAAATTTCATCATATGTAGCTTGAAAATCAGAAGGAAATAAAAAAAAATCCTGAAAGTTCAGCATGAACTAAAAGTAATGCTCAATAAAATATCTGATGTGGCACAATAAATGGTATTGAACTAGTTGTTTTGTTCAGCTACATAATGCCTTTACAGTATACTGAAAACAAATTTTCTCTCAAAGCTGAGCTGAACCAAACACCGCAATTGTTATAAATTTCAGTTGATATTTTTAAGTTCAATGCATATATTAGTGATTCAATTAAAACTACATTAAATAAGATGCATTCTTATTTTATTCCTATCTTTACAAAAATGGCTTTTGTCAGCTATCATTTTTCTTCTGACGAAAACACAGAAAGGGGAACGAAGTTCCTCAAAACAAAGTACATCTCTCAGTGTTAACATAGTTCAGGATCACGGATTAAACAGTGTCTGCAGATGACCCAGTAGTCTACAGATCAGAGTACCAGTGGAGAATGGATTGCCTCTCATTTCTGCACAACTGCTGTTGGAGAATGATGATTGCCGGATCATCCACAGTCTCAGGGGAGCTCAACCTACTTTGTTTGTACTGGCTGATGTAGAGAATGAATTGGAAGAAGTAGCAGAAAATAAATGCCAGCCTCCTGTGGAGATGCTGCTCATCCAATGGGCTATTGAAAGGGACCTTAATTAAAAAAATCTCAACAGCACGTTTGCCATTTACTACTTTGCATCACCTAGTGGAGATTAAAACCAATGTAGTGAGCAATGAAGCACTGTAGCAATGCACAGGCAAATGCAATGCAGCCAAACATTCTATAGCAGAAGACTAAATGCAGGAAGCAGAAAGGCAGGAAGCTTTAATTTGCTGCTTCTTCCAGTGATCACTCAGTGAAATAACTAGAGATAGAAAATGGTGGATGGGAAGGAGAGAGCTCCTTGAAGGCAAAAACCATAAATTATCAGTTGTCAAAATGTAGGTGGTCCACATGTTCTTAATCACTCACACATACCATATCTCTCTATTCAAGTGGTCATATTAGCCTATAGGCAGCAAGGATTCTTGTAATTCATTTTGGTGACTACTTATCTTTACCTTTATTCTGAAGTTGGTGTTTTTTGGGTTTGTGTGGAACTCATGTTTTAACTTTATTGAATATCACAACAGCAAAACAGTATGTGTACTTTTTACTCACAGCAAGAATGTTCTCGGTTTGGATTCTTAGGAACTGAAGAAATTGTGCAGATAGAGTGGATCATGAGTTCACTTACTTTTTACTCAATTTTTTTTCCATCAAATGTCACTTCTATTTATACTTTGATTTAAAAATGTAATTTTTTAAATTTGAAAACTTTTTCACATGATAGTAATAGTGGACTGAACCAACTTGCTCAGTTTAAATCTTCTTTTCTTTATTTCTTCCAAGCTGGGCGTTTCTTATTTTTGCAACTGACAGTAATACAAAACACACAGTATTCTTTGTAATTTAACCGCAGATTGATTGTTGTTCTGTGTTTATGGTGACTTTGTAGCTGGCCAGAGACTGCAGATGAATAATAGCCTCTTAAATAACTCTGACCTTCTTACAGCAGTGTTTATTAATGTACACCATCCTTATTAAATAAGCCAATTAAATAATATTAAGAGGTTTTCCTGATTTGCAAGTGAAAAGACATCTGAAACTCGAAACTTTTGCGATGACCACATTTTCTGCATATCCCGGACAAATTTCTTGAAAAACATGGTTAAATGTAAAACCCTCCACATACAGTACTTAGAATGTTTTATACTTAGTGTGTGTGTGTGTGTGTGTGTGTGTGTGTGTGTGTGTGTGTGTGTGTGTGTGTGTGTGTGCACGTGTGCGTGTGTGTGTTGGGTGGTTGTGGGTGTGTTTTTACAAGAGAAATGTTCTGACTTGTTTACTTCTTCATGATTTAAATGCTGTAAACCATGATGATTTTAATATACATATCAAACAATAACACTCCATACCTCCAATTATGAAATGCTCTGCCAACAGCATGAGCCTAAATCATGACAAATTATTAGTTGCACAATCCAGTACTCTCACATAGTTTAGAATTATCTAATCTAACTATGTCAAGCCTGCAACGCTGAGCCTACACTGACAAGGAATTCTAAGTTAGACTTAATTTCACTTTATTGCTTTTATCTGGTAAGACTTCATGATGCATTTGTGATCTGTTTCCACAGTTGACTGCTGTTAACTAGATGATGCTGCAGATGGTTCTTGGTCAACAGTTGCTAAGCCAAGACATTCCTCATGTTTCAACAGTGCAACTTGATACAATACATCAATTGGAAAAACAGTTTTGGCTTATTAGTAAACCTTATTGACCATTTCCAATGTAGCACTCCTTGTACTGGGACCAAGCCATATCCATTATTTCAATACAACCCATGGTGCCATTTTGAGAAGGTGGCTCACACAGCCAAGGAGGAGGCCACGGGGTACTGCTGTGGAAATGGATGTAACATTGCCATGTTTCTATTGTATCAAATCTTGTAACACTGCAGTTTAAAATTTTGTTGTTTCTTATGTGGTGTTGTTCCTCATCCTTAAACAATGTCAGAGGATTACAGAGTTCTAACCACAACCTTACTAATAAATCTGTAAATAGCTAGAAAACCCAGTCTTGAGGGCTATACAGTCCATGTTTGGGCTTCATCGTAACATGGAATAAGCCAAAGATTCCGAGTACCCGCAAAAGTACTGGCTGTCAGACATCACTTTAAAAAAATGTCTGTGTGTCAGAGGTGACTCTGAGAGCTACTGTGATGGTATTTTTTGCAGAGGTTCCTGGACGGAGAAATGAGCGTTTCTACGACTGCTGTAAGGAACCGTACCCTGATGTGACCTTCACTGTGGTGATGAGGAGGAGGACGCTCTACTACGGGCTCAACCTCCTCATCCCATGTGTCCTCATCTCCACCCTCGCGCTTCTTGTCTTCCTGCTACCTGCTGACTCTGGAGAGAAGATATCCCTGGGTGAGGACTCAGCTCCCTTTGGTTGTAAAATGTATATTTTGTTGATACAGACTAGTTCTCACCTTGCCTCATGAACAAGTACTCCAACTGTGTAGGTATTTATAGAATCTTCTAAAATGTAAGTCTTGTTCCATCATTCCAACGTATGATGTTTGTGACTTTAAAACAAATTTCATACAGTAACTAGTTGACGAGCAGAGCGGATGAATACGTCGTCACATGGTGCTGTACCATGAAGACAGCTTTGTTTACATTCGCCGGTTGTATGCCACGTACGTCACAGTATGTGAGTTCCGACTTACAGCAAAAATCACATTACATCACGCCGTAGGAACGGAATTCCGACATAAGTCGAGGACCCCCTATACAATTATATTCCTTAATATACTTATCCGAAAGACTATCTATAACAGCAGAAAAATAAGACACAAATATTCAAACTTGTGGAAAAGAAAACCAATTATTATTTTTATTTTTATTTATGTTAGACAGAGATCACCTACAAAATTGAAGATTTACTTAAAAATTATGCCATCCCTGTAAAGAAGTAATTGCCCCCCTGGACCTAATAAAGTCCTTTGGCAGCAACAACTGCAGTTAAACATTTGTTACAGCTTGTGATCAGTCTTTTACATCACCTTGGAGGATTTTTTGCCCACTCCTCTCTGCAGAATAGTTTTAATTTGGCCACATTAGATGGTTTTCAATCATGAACAGCCCCTTTAAAGTCTTGCCACAGTATCTTAACAGGATTCAAATCCAGACTTTGACTTGGCCACTCCAAAACCTTCATCTTGTTCTTTTTGAGCCACTCATAGGTGGATTTGCTTGTGTTCTTTGGGTCGTTGTCATGCTACAGAACACATTTGTGTTGAGCTTTAGGTCTGGAACTGATGGTGGATATTCTCCAGGAGGATTTTCTGATAGACAGCAGAATTCATGGCTCCATCGATGATGACAAGTCGTCCAGGTCCTGTGGAAACAAAGCAGCCCCAAACCATCACACTACCACCACCATGTTTCACTGCTGGTATGATGTTCTTCTTGTGGAATGCAGCATTCGCTTTACCCCAGATGTAATGGACACGTCTTCCAAAGAGTTTCACCTTTAACTCATCAGTCCACAGGATGTTATCTCAAAAGTCTTGGGACTCATCATCTAGAGATGTTTTTGCAAATGCCAGACAAACCTTTATATTCTTTTTGGTCAGTAATGGTTTGTGCCTTGCAACTCCCCTATGGGTGCCATTTTTTCCCAGTGTCTTCCTTATTGTGGAATCATGTAGATGGACCTTAACTGAAGCCAGTGAGGTCTGCAGTTCTGTTGATGTTCATCTGGGTTCTTTTGTGAGTCCCATTCTCCTGGAGAAATGTTGGTAGGCCAGCCACTCCTGGGAAGGCTCGCCACTATTCCATGTTTTCTTCATCTGTGGATAATATCTCTCACAGTGGTTTTCTGGAGTCCCACAGCCTTAGTAATGGCTTTGTAACCCTCCAGACTGATGAATGTCAATGACTTTGTTTCGCATCTGTTCTTGAATCTCTTCAAAACGTGGCATCATGTGCTGCTTTTTGAGACCCCTTAGCTACTTCACAATGCCAGACAGGTTCTATTTGGTGATGTTCAGATTCAACAAGTCTGGCAGTAATCATATGTGACTGTGGCTGGTAAAAATGAACCCAATTGCCAAATGAATTTGGTCATTTGGTAGATTGGTAGCTAAGAGAACCGTCATTGGTACACTACAGTTTCAAGCTGGAAATAATCTTTCATGGTGTTGACTGCTTATTTCATCCATGATGTGCCATGCATGTAAAGCACAGTCTGGACATATTTACCAGGTTAAAAAAAAACAGGATTTTCTCCAGGGGAGTCTTTAAAATATGTTGTTTCTGAGCAGTTTTTGGGTCTGTTTCATGGCTGCAGCAGGTATTTCAGATGGTTGCTTCCTCTACCGAGCCCTCACATGGCTGATGCCTCGTAGTCAACACTAATCAGCCATAAGGCATCCTGAAAAGCTGCCAGAGGGCTACCAGCTGCTGAGATAGAGTGTCTTTCACTGGCAATCTGTTTTACAGACTTTATCCAGTCTGAATGTCAAGAGGGCTATCACTCTTCACCCCACAAAATTCAGCTGACACTCTTTGCTAGACCTACTCTTATTGACCTAGCAGGTGGAGATTCAGCAGGATATTTTACACATCTTTATTGCAAAAGCACACTTCAGAAAGTCTGATTTACAAGAAAATAACAATAAACCGTGACTCTACAGAGGATTAAGTGGTGTATAGATAATGGATGGACAGATGATGAGTCATATGGAAACAGTTTATAAATCGCAACACTTATCACACCTTCAAATCCATAAAATTAAGATCCTGTTCCAGAGAAGGTGCCAATGATCAGGACCTTCTTAATGGTCTGCACTTAAATAGCACCTTTAATCCTTAGCTAGACTCTACATGGCGGCTTACAATGGGATTCTCGTTCACATAATTCACACTCACACACCAATGGTAGCAGAACAGCTTAAGATTTAGCATTTTGCCCAGGGCTTAGGAACTGACAGATTCAACCTGTCTTTTCTAGATCACTGATATTTAGGGACTGGTGCCGTTTTAGCTAGCAAAGTCAATTTTGATGAAAAAATTGTCTCCAAGAAATCCAAAAGAACTATAGGTTACTCTGCAGCTGTTGGTGCCAATGTGTTGTGTCTAAAATAAGAAAGAGATTACACAAATACCACCTCCCTGGGAGAAGTGTTAGGAAAAAGTCTTCACTTGTAGGACATTTCTCAATAAACAAGCAACAAAACAAAAACATTAGAGCAAAGAAAACAACAACAAACAAATAATATAGTTGGCAAAGTAGCAGTGGACAGACAAATTCTGTCTCAAAGTTTGCAGGTGCACGCAAGAAAAACATTTTGCAACTAAACAAATTTTGCATGTAAAATCCAGTGTCAGAAACTGGTGGATGACTATGCAATGCCTACCTTCCTGCTCCGAGGCCACTTACTTTTTATATCAAGGAATATATCTACATCCCCTTTATATATTGAGTGTGCAATATGTGCTTGTCCAAATATGTCAAAAATGCCAAGAATTTCCATGTTTTGCTTGGCTGCATGTAAATTTGGCTTAATTTTTATGACAGACTTGAGTCCATTTATCCATGTTTTTTTTCTTGTCATACAGATTTGTTCATTTGTTTTGTTTATTGTGGGGTTTTAAGATATCTGCCACCATGCCAAAGCAGTAAAGATGGATGGAATTGAATTTGTTCACCATCATGGCATACTCGTGTCCCTTTACACACACAGCTGATGAACTTTAGTGTATTTTGACTAACTCACTTTTTAAGGAGGCAACTAGAATGTTGACCGAAACTTCCTCCTCTCTTGCTCGAAAGAATTGGTTATGCAATACAGATTTAAATTTACAGTCCTCAAAAATCATGCTTCTGTTAAAGACTGAACATATTTTCATGCAAATCTTCATTTAAACTTATACTTCCTCTAGCTTAACCGTTGCTCAGTACTCTAAAACATCAATTTCATTTAAAACCAGAAGGGGTGAAACCATTCCAGTAAAACCACAATCAAGTTATATAATTTACATACATTTGCTATCAGTTGGCCTCTTTTGCAAGTTGGGATCCCGATTTTAAATCTTCTGTTTTTAACCTAAGATATAAATAATCTCTTTCTATATGCAGGTATCACAGTGTTGCTCTCGCTGACAGTCTTCATGCTGCTAGTAGCTGAGATCATGCCAGCAACATCAGACTCTGTTCCACTCATAGGTGAGTCTCACATTTGAGCTTAATCATTTTATCATGAAGTTGTGAAGAAAACTTAACATACATTTAAGACCATGTATATCATGCCAGTCTTGAGTTTCAAATGACACCTATAACTCACAATTTTCTGTGATGGACTGATTCAAAGAAATGTGTCTTGCAAACTGTACCAATTCTGTCAAGAGGAGTGGTCAAATATACAGCCAGCCACTTGCCAGAAGCTTGTGGATGACTAGTTGATGTAAAAAAAAAAAATGGCCAGGGGACTTTTAACCACACAATAGCATTGCTTCATGTATATTTTTCACAGATCAGATTTTGAAACATTCCCAGAAGACTGATAATGAATCTATGAAAGAACCATAATCCATGATTTTTTCTGTGACAGTGATGTATATGTTTCAGTGATTCATCATATAAAATTAAGAGTTACAGGAGTCATTGGAAACTCAAGACTGCCGTGACATACATGGTCTTCACAAGTGTATATAAACTTTTGTTCACAAATAAGGTATTGGTGTTTAACAAGCTGCCAACCAGCAAAGCTTACAGTTTGGAGGAATGTACTGATCTTTGCCTGAGGTCCTGCCCTCACATCCCTGGGTAAAACCCAGATATACAGGTAAATTGCTAACCAAGAGACAAGACACAACAATGTGTAACAAAACCCAACGTGATAGCTCATTAGTCCTGATAACCAAGCAGCATAAACTTCCTCTGCATAAACTGTCCTTTTTTTCCCTTTAGCACAGTATTTTGCAACCACCATGGTCATTGTGGGTTTATCGGTCATCGCTACAGTTCTTGTTCTGCAGTATCATCACCACGACCCTAATGGAGGGCACATGCCACAATGGGTCAGTCACTCCCCCTCCTTTTCTCCACTCTACTTTAATTATGTAGCTATAATGTGCTAATTTCTGTTTGAGGAGTCCAATATTGTCTCTACATTGTGCCGAGTCAGCTGTAATGAGCTCTTTCTCTCACACACACACACACACACACACACGCGCGCACACACACACACACACACACACACACACACACAGAGGTAAGAGCTCTGACCTTCAAACTACTATTTCTACTTTAATGGAATTTCTCTTGTTCAAACTCCCAAAGGGAAGTGTGTGTGTATGTGTTTGTGTGTTCGCGTGTGTGTGTGTGTGTGTGTGTGTGTGTGTGTGTGTGTGTGTGTGTGTGTGTGTGTGTGTGTGTGTGTGTGTGCGTGCATGTGTGTGTCAAGGTTAAGTGCATGGAGGTGACTGCCCTGCTCTTGTATGTGTTATGAATGTGAATGTTGCTGCTGTGGGAGAGCAGAGATGCCTGTTAAGCCGTGAAGGTGAGGCTATGAGGCTGAAAGGACAAATCTGTCTGCTTCTCTGAAAAGCGGAGTCCAGCAGGTACAGCATGTTTCCAGTTTCAGTGGAGCAGAAAATATTTAGGCGATCTTAAACATCAGAAGACAATTTTAAAATCAGGCCCTCAGATTTATCGTGACATTTTAGCAACTTAAAAATGGAACTGCTGACCTCTTAGTCTCAAGGATGCTTGTTTAACTTTTTAGCCACAACTACTCATACAGAAAATGTAGCAAGTTCTAAATGTAGACGACCAAACCAATATTTGACAATGTTTTAATAATTCACTTTCATGCTACAATTTCAGGTCAGCCAACAGTGGGAGCATTTGAAAAAAATTTGTTGTTGTTGTTTTTTACTTATTTTAGGTGATAACGTACAGTACATAGAACTATGAACAGGTTTGTTCTCAGGTGGCATCTACAAATGATGTATTCTAGTGGATATCTTTGTGGAATTGACCTATTTTCTTGTACTTAATTTCTCTTAGATATGAACAATGGCTCTGTTGCATCATAAATAGTGTTAAAAAATAGTAATAAAATAACCAATAATGAAAAATGCTAATGATCTTTTTATTGCCATTTTTCATCACAGTAACTTGCACAGTGCAGTAGTTACTGAACCATCTGTCTCTCTGACAACCTCAGCTGTGCTAAGAGGACAGGTATTATAGCCAAGATAACTTTCAAGCCAGGGTAGTTGCTACTTATTTGATTTTTATTGCCACCTTTTTGGTATTTGGTTGTAAAACTACATGTGGGACAAAATAATTTTTGGTGTTAAATAAAAAGTAACCAATTCACAACCATAACTATAGCTTTTAGAATTGATTCAGAGGGGATATGAATGTCTGCCGTAAATTTCATGATAATCCATTCAGCAGATGTTGAAATATTTTATTTATTGTGGACAAAAGTGAGGGTCCTGAAAAGCAACAAAGGGAAAATATTGGATATTTCTACACAGTGATTCTCTTCTACTTCTTCACACATTCTTGTGAACATGATACATACCAGAAACTTCACAGTTACATTGCTGGCAGAGATCATATGATTTAAAAAAGTTATTTTTGGTTTAAAAAAAACGTAGCTTATTAATAAGTTAATCGACCTAGTTATAAGGAAATAGATTTTTGTTTTGAACACCGCTCCATAGCAATACATCATAGAAACTTCCAGTGTACACACATTTGCATATTAAAAAGGTAAGGCTGTGGCTCGGGGACAGAGCAGGTTGTCTGCTAGCTAGTTGTCAGTTTGATCTCCTGCCCATCTGCATGCCAGAGTTGCCCCCTATGACAAGGAAGCGTCTTGGATGGATGCCTTGCATGTTATGTGTGAGTGGATAATATTGTAAAGCACTTTAAAAACTAATAAGGTAGAAAAAGCATTATATAAGCACAGAACTTTTACACTGTTTTGTCATGAAGATCATGGAAGGGCATAAGGCAAGGACCTCTGGTTTTCTCATGACTTCTGACTGCCAAGAAAAGTGCCAAGGTCAGTTCCATAGATGAAAGCTCTTGTTGATTTACACTTTCAAAATAACATTTCACTAACAGCAGAAGTATATTTGAAGCTGCCAGTAAGTATGTAGGAGGGGAAGACTTTAAGAGGAAGACAATTGGTAGCTGGATCAATGTCATTCTTCATAGCCTTCATTTTATGATTAGAATGTTGCTCTGGTAATAAATTTAGGCATGCAAGTTTTCCACTTTAATATAAGAGCTGAGCAGAGCTCCTGTCCCAGAATGCGTGAGTAACAAAGACTAGCATGGATTTTTTTGCACAATGGTGCCCCCCCAAATATACTGTCTGCCTCAGCTTTAAAGGGAATAAGCTGAGGTGGTTTGGGTATCTGACCAAGAGTCTCCTTGCTAACATATTCCTGGCATGCTGAACACAGAGCAGATCCAGATTACACTGGAGAGGAATATATATCCTGTTTGGCCTGGGAATGCCTTGGGATCCCCCAGGAAGACATAAACGTAAACTTAACATAAACATAAATGTTTCTTGCTCAATTCAAATTGGATATGAATCAGACATTGTGAATGAAGGCTGCCCTTATTAGCTCAACTAGATGAGCAGGTGCCACATAAATAGGGGCTATTAGATTCCTATCTCTTCCTGACTGTATTACAATAAAGATAAAAAAAAAATAACCTTACAAAATTTCTCTGACAACTGAGGTTAAAACAATTGCAACAAATTTTAGTGACCATTTGTAGGTATGATTTTATTACACAGGTACGCATGAGAGTACGCACTCAGTACAACTTTTAATTACCTTTGTTCTTCTTGTTTTTCTTCTTCTTCAGACCCGTGTGATTTTGTTGAACTGGTGTGCCTGGTTCTTAAGGATGCGGCGTCCCGGTGAAGCGAAGGTCCGTCTGGCATGTCACAGTGCTGCCAAGCATCAGCGTGGCAGCCTGTCCAGCCTGGAGCTCAACATCAGCCAGGGATCACTGCGACATCACCCACAAGTAACCAATGGCAACCTCCTCTATGTCGGCTTTCCAGGTGTGGAGGGGTTGCACTGTGGCTCACCTACCGAACCAGAGCTCCTCTGCTCAGGGCTAGTGAGAGGCAGTGTTGGCAGTGAAGAAGACTTGCTTAGAACGGGAGATGGGACCGGAGCTGGGGGAAGGGGAGTGGGGGCAATTGGTGGTTTGCCGGTGGAGGCAGAGCTGAACCAAATTCTGGAGGAGGTGAGATACATCGCTGGGTGTTTCCGCAGCCAGGATGAGGAGGAGACGGTCTGCAGTGAGTGGAAATTTGCTGCAGCAGTTATCGACCGGCTCTGTCTGGTGGCATTCTCTCTCTTCACCATCCTCTGCACCATCGGTATCCTCATGTCTGCTCCCAACTTTGTGGAGGCCATTTCCAAAGACTTCTTTAGCTGAGGAGGACTTGAACAGTTGACTCACACACCTGTCTGTATTATATTATTGGCAACAAATCCCATGTGCAGACCTAATCCTATGTGTTGGTTTGTCTCTCAGTATTTTCTGACTTTCCTACTTTTTTGTGATTCTTGGCTTTAAACTCAATAGATTTTTTTAATTAGAGATGTACACACGTGATCAAAATTGTTGGTACCCCTCGGTTAATGAAAGAAAAACCCACAATGGTCACAGAACTAATTTGAATCTGACAAAAGTAATTATAAATAAAAATTCTATGAAAATTAACCAATGAAAATCAGACATTGCTTTTAAACCATGTTTTAAGAGAATTGTTTAAAAAAAAATATATATATATATATTCATGAAACAGGCCTGGACAAAAATGATGGTACCCTTAACTTAATATTTTGTTGCACAACCTTTTGAGGCAATCACTGCAATCAAACAATTTCTGTAACTGTCAGTGAGACTTGTGCACCTCTCAGCAGGTATTCTGGTCCACTCCTCATGAGCAGACTGCTCCAGTTGTCTCAGGTTTGAAGGTTCCTTCTCCAGACGGCATGTTTCAGCTCCTTCCACAGATGTTCAATAGGATTTAGATCAGGGCTCATAGAAGGCCACTTCAGAATAGTCCAATGTTTTCCTCTTAGCCATTCTTGGCTGTTTTTAGTTGTGTGTTTTGGCTCATTATACTGTTGCAAGACCCATGACCTGTGACTGAGACCAAGCTTTCTGACACTGGGCAGCACATTTCTCTCTAGACTACCTTGATAGCCATGAGATTTCATTGTACCTGCACAGATTCAAGACACCCTGTGCCAGATGCAGCAAAGCAGCCCCAGAACATAACAGAGTCTCCTCCATGTTTCACAGTAGGGACAGTGTTCTTTTCTTGATATGCTTCATTTTTGAGTCTGTGAACATAGAGCTGATGTGCCAAAAAGTTCCAGTTTTGTCTCGTCTGTCCATAGGACATTCTCCCAGAAGCTTTGTGGCTTGTCAACATGCAGTTTGGCGATTTGTTTTCAACAATGGTGTCCTCCTTGGTCGTCTCCCATGAAGTCCACTTTGGCTCAAACAATGACGGATGATGCAATCAGACACTGATGTACCTTGACCTTGGAGTTCACCTTTAATGTCTTTAGAGGTTGTTCTGGGCTCTTTTGTTACCATTCATATTATCCATCTCTTCCATTTGTCATCAATTTTCCTCCTGAGGCCACATCCAGGGAGGTTGGCTACAGTCCCATGGATCTTAAATTTCTGAATAATATGTGCAACTGTAGTCACAGGAACATCAAGCTGCTTGGAGATGGTCTTATACCCTTTACCTTTAACATGCTTGTCTATAATTTTCTTTCTAATCTCCTGAGACAACTCTCTCCTTGGCTTCCTCTGGTCCATGTTCAGTGTGGTACACACCATGTCACCAAACAGCACAGTGACTACTTGTAACCCTATAAATAGGCCGACTGACTGATTACAAGTTTGTAGACACCTGTGATGCTAATTAGAGGACACACCTTGATTGAACATGTCCCTATGGTCACATTATTTTTAGTCTTTTCTAGGTGGTACCATCATTTTTGTCCAGGCCTGTTTCATGAGTTTATTTTTTAAAATAATGCTGTTAAACCACGGTTCAAAAGCAATGTCTGATTTTCATTGGTTAATTTTGATAGAATTTTTATTTATTATTACTTTTATCACATTGAAATTATTTCTGCGATCATTGTGGGTATTTCTTTCATTAACCAAGGGGTACCAACAATTTTGTCCACATGTGTACACCTTTAAAACACCTGACAAATATATAGCTTTTGTATTTTTTAAGGCTCAATTACATAAGATATCAACTGTGTACTTTCACTGCAAAATTGCCCAGCTTGAGTGTATTTTCAGTGGTCGAGCTGTTTACTCCCTCTTTACCATAAACAACTACTAGTTAGGTTCAGATCTCACTACTTTTTCAGTGATTTGATTAGGTTTGGTTTTGTTCTATCCGTCTGTATCCTTACGACATTACTTGTCTGACTGTATTGTTGTAGGCAGTTCTTTTCATTATTCATTTATGGAGTCAGTCAATTTTTAAATTTAGGATTTATATCATCATGCATGCAAGCCTCTGTGCACGTGCATGTGCGCACACACACACACACACACACACACACACACACACACACACACACACACACACACACACACACACAATCAGTCAGTTGTAAAGAGTGGGGGAGAGTAACTGGAGAGCTGATGTATAGTGAGACCAGTAGATCCAACCATATCCAGGTTGTGACCACAGTTGTGGATGGGAGAGTTGAGTTGAGCTGAAGCAGTTCAGTATTCCTATGAATTTCTTTGGTTGTTGTGGAGTCTGTAGTGTCAGTGTGGATGTTGAGATCACCAAGAAGAAGGATGAAAAGGGAAAGAGAACAGAGCAGGTTCTGGAAGTCAGAGAGGTTGGAGAGGATTGATGAGTTTGGTTTGTTATGGCGGTAGACCACAGTCATAACTAGCTGTTTAGAACTGGAAATGCAGCAAAGCCAGGTATTCAAATGATAGAACAGATGCTGGTCTTTAGGTCCTGTCTAAGTATCACAGCGATGCCACCACCTCGCCCTACAAAGCATTGGTTTGGTGATGTAGGTGTATCCATTTCCTATTGTTAGGCTGAGTGACAAATATTCCAGTGGTTTCCAGTTGAGGAGGTGTTTCAGTAAGACATACAAATTCTGATTTATTGTCCAATAAGAATTTGCTGAGGTGCGACAGTATGCTCATCTGACCAGAGTGATTAAATGGATTGACTGGTCTGTGAATAAACAAACTTACGATGGGAGGCTCTGTGGATGTATCTGGGTTGTCATAGGATGGTTGGTTTGTAGTGGAGGACAGGCATGCAGGGGTCAAGTAATTGCTGAATTCAAGTAGTGATGTTGTGAAGTATTTCACTGCTGTGCAAGCTGAGGATGATATAGTGTTGAGTTCAGAGGTGCGCCACAGACCTGCTAACCTGAATGACAAGCACCATAGGCTAACACATAGCATATCATGTGAAAGGAGATGTAGAGAGTGAAGATGTAGAAAGAGGATGCCTGCTGTTGGAGAAGGCCAAGTTGGCTGCAAACGTTAGCTGCTAATCCTCAAGCAAGCATAAGTTATGGCAACTGGACTAACCTCGTGTGAGTCGAAAACGTTTCACCTCTCATCCAAGAGGCTTCTTCAGTTCTGAAAGCCTGGTGGGGAGTACCAGATATTTATCCACCAGGAGGGTGGTGGCAAAAACAAGTGGACAAAGACCCGAAACCAACAGACTCGTTAGGTGTTAATGTGAGTCGTTAGCCTTTGATGGGCGGTCGTTACCCCTCCCAGCCCTCTAGGAGGGTGGTTGGGGGTCACCTGACTGCAAGTGGGACAGATGGCTGCACCTCCTTGGGAGGGCTCTAAGAACGGCGTTGTAAGTGGGAGACAAGTGGTGTCTGAGGCCCCCTCCTCTGTTCAAAGATGGCCGTTCTAGTTTGACATGAATGGCTTCTTTTACCCCTCTCTCAAACCATCTGTCCTCTCTGGCTAGAATGCGCACCTTGTGGTCATCAAAGGAGTGCCCCTTCTCCTTGAGGTGGAGGTGGACTGCTGAGTCCTGGCCTGTGGTCGTGGCCCTCCTGTGTTGTGCCATGCGCTTGTGTAATGGCTGCTTAGTCTCTCCAATGTACAGGTCAGAGCATTCCTCATTGCACTGCACTGCGTACACCACATTGCTCTGTTTCTCCCTTGGAATTTTGTCCTTGGGATGGACCAGCTTTTGCCTCAGAGTGTTGCTGGGCTTGAAGTGTACTGGGATCTGGTGGGTGTTAAAGATCCTCCTGAGTTTCTCTGAAATTCCTGCCACATAGGGGATGACAATGTTGTTTCTCTTTTTGTGGTCCTCGTCTTTCTTATCCTCCTTGCGCTTTTTTGCTGTTTTGATAAAAGCCCAGTTTGGATAGCCACAAGTTTGAAGAGCAGAGTGAATATGTTTGTGTTCCCTTCTTTTTCCATCCGCTTCTGATGGGATGTTCTGTGCTCTGTGCTTTAAGGTACGGATCACCCCCAACTTGTGTTCTAGTGGGTGGTGTGAATCAAACAGGAGGTACTGGTCTGTGTGAGTGGGTTTTCTGTAGACCTCAATGTTGAGTTCCCCATTGGTTTCAATGCGTACCACGCAATCTAGAAACGCCAGACAGTTGTCTTGGACATCCTCTCTTGTGAACTTGATGTTTTTATCCACCGAGTTGAGGTGTTCTGTGAAAGGTTCGACCTCACCCTTCCTGATGGTGACCCATGTGTCATCCACATATCTGAACCAGTGCCTCGGGGAGTGGCCACTGAATGTTCTCAGTGCCACAATCTCCATTTCTTCCATGTACAGGTTAGCTACAATGGGGGATACAGGGGATCCCATGGCACAGCCGTGTTTTTGCCTGTAGAAACCATTGTTGTACTGGAAATAAGTGGTGCTGAGGCAAAGGTTAAGGAGGTCACACACCTGTTCGGGGGAGAGGTTGGTCCTCTCAGACAGAGAGTTGTCAAGCAACAGTTTTCTCTTTACTGTCTGTATTGCATCTCCAGTGGGAATGCAAGTAAAAAGCGAAGTCACGTCATATGAAACCATAGTTTCCTCAGGGTCTAAGCTGATTTTTCTGACCTTGTTTGTAAAGACCTTGTTTGTGGTTTGAGAGAGGGGTAAAAGAAGCCATTCATGTCAAACTAGAACGGCCATCTTTTAACAGAGGAGGGGGCCTCAGACACCACTTGTCTCCCACTTACAACGCCGTTCTTAGAGCCCTCCCAAGGAGGTGCAGCCATCTGTCCCACTTGCAGTCAGGTGACCCCCAACCACCCTCCTAGAGGGCTGGGAGGGGTAACGACCGCCCATCAAAGGCTAACGACTCACATTAACACCTAACGAGTCTGTTGGTTTCGGGTCTTTGTCCACTTGTTTTTGCCACCACCCTCCTGGTGGATAAATATCTGGTACTCCCCACCAGGCTTTCAGAACTGAAGAAGCCTCTTGGATGAGAGGTGAAACGTTTTCGACTCACACGAGGTTAGTCCAGTTGCCATAACTTATGCTTGCTTGAGACTTATCATGACCTGGATGACTGAGAACATCCACAGAGTTAGCTGCTAATGTAAATCTCCGGCTCGGTAACAGGAGTGGTGGCTTAACTGGCAGTGAGCAGCTTGCTAGCTAGCCAGCCAGCTAACGCGAGTGAAAGCAGTCTGATTGCATTACACCCCCTGCCTGTTTGCACATCTCAGTGATAATGTATTTCTGAAACCCTCCAGTTATCCATGTTAATAAATGCTTATGTGGTATCTATTGTGTTGAGATACAATCTTAATTGTTTGCTCGCAAGCTTGGAGTGGCACTAGTAACAAGCAATAAAAAATGATTTGCCTGACCTGATCATGCTGCTCGCAGGTAAACTAATTAAACTACTACTTAAACTTACTTCTATCCAGTTACACAGATATTGTATTAGCCACTGCAGACTAATGTGAAATAATCACACAGACACTGTATATGCCATTTATTATTTACCGGAGATGCTAGAAAAAACAAATATTCTTACACCTTAGAGGAGCACTATGTGAAGGTGCAGAAGGAATATTAAACTAGTTTAGCTTTTTCACTCAGTCCTGCCAGTCAATTAAAGTTTTTTTTCTGTTTGATAAAAATGTTGTTATAATTGTACTGTAAGTATTTTATGTAAATGTAAAACTTTTAGAAATATTTGTAGATTTATTCCTTCTCAAAGTGTGATGTCTGACCAGGTTGTGAATTCTGGATTAAACCTGAATATTTTGGGTAAATAGTTTATGTGTTTACTGAGGTGGATCATTCAGTTGTACACTTAACATGTTCAGGCACAGTCTGCTTCCTGTTCACTTTGTTGTTTAGCAGTAAATGTATTTTCCTACACATGAGTGCCAACCCTCTGCTCCTGCCTAGTTGTCAACTCTGTCTTTCTCTCTCTCTCTAGATGTGGTTATGACTAGTTGTTGTCAATGCAGGGCAGGGAGAGGTGAAGACAAATGCATGGGAGGCTGGATCACCTGATTTCAATTATCTGCCATATATGCCATTAAAGAAGTTCAAGCTTTCATTTCTTTTTACTTTAATTATGTACTACAGCTGCCCACACATAGTACATACTGCTTCCTGCCATATGCGTAGAACTGGGACATACTTTGTCACTTAAATGCACAGAAAATTGTTGGTTAGAATGGCTAGAAAATCACACTGTATTGCATATTGCACCAGATGTAACTGGAAGTGCTGGTATTTTTGGCATTATGTATTTGGAATACTATATATTGGGACATGCTACATCTTTTACGATGGGTCATTCTTGAAGTCTACTGTCATCTCCACAGTCTTTAGAGCATTGAGCTCCAAGTTGTTCTGCCTGTTGTCGTGGTTTCTCTTAGACATCAGAGATGTGCAGATGTTGAAGAAAACGTCCGTTGACACTGTTGCTTAATAATATGATTTTATTATAAAAAGACAGCATTTGATCAGGCACCATGGTCGCCTGATGGAGGGTCTCACAGCCAATATGGATCTCCCATCGAACAAAGAAGTCAGGTTGGTCTTATACCCTCTGGCAAAGAAATTACAACATCTAGTTGTTATTGAAGACCCTTAGTTAAAAACAAGACCACTCTCCTCGGCTCTGCATTTCCCAAAGGGCGACATTCATCTCTAGCTAGACAGGGAACCCCAAAGTCAATATCGCATTAAGTTTCTCGGACTGAAAAGCATATTCCAATGTAATGAGCTCCTTATGTCTCACTCAGATTCCATTGTGATAAACAACTATCAGAACTCAGATCAGATACTACACTGAATCAGGTCAGCAGATGGTCAATCCCCATCTGTAAACAGACTCATCCATACCAGAAATGAGTGCACATCTGCAGACTTCAGGAGCTTGACTGACTGGTGACTGGAGGTGCAGCAAATATGCATTTGGTACGCTAGCAGTATGTACAGTGTATGTACAGTACATCCAGAAAGTATTCATACCACTTCAATTTTTTCCGCATTTTGTTTTTTTGCAGCCTTATTCCAAAACGGATTAAAAAAGATTTTTCTCAAAATTCTACACACAATATCCCATAATGAAAAAGTGAAAAATGGTTTTCAGACAATTTTGCAAATTTATTAGAAGTGAAACACACATATCACATATACATAAGTGTTCACACCCTTTGCTATAAAACTCAAAACTGAGCTTAGATGCACCCTGTTTCCACTGATCGTCTTTGAAATGTTTCTCCAAATTGATTGGAGTCCACCTGTGTTAAATTCAATTGATTGGACATAATTTGGAAAAGCACACACCTGTCTATATGAGGTCCTACAGTTGACAGTTCATGTCAGAACACAAACTAAGCCAGTCAAAGGAATTATCTGTAGACCTCCGAGACAGGATTGGAGGCAGAGATCTGGGGAAATGTACAGAAACATTTCTGCAGCATTGAAGGTCCCAAAGAGCACAGTGGTCTCCATCATTTGTAAACAGAAGACGTTTGGAACCACCAGGACTCTTCCTAGAGCTGGACCCCTGGCCAAAATAAGAAATTGGAGGAGAAGGGCCTTGGTCAGGGATGTGACCAAGGACCCAATGGTCACTCTGACAGAGCTCCAGCATTCCTCTGTGAAGATGGGGGAACCTTCCAGAAGGACAACCATCTCTGCAGCACTCCACCAATCAGACTTTATGGTAGAGTGGCCAGATGGAAGCCATTCCTCAATACAAAGCACATGACAGCCGGCTTGGAGTTTGCCATTAGGCACCTAAAGGACTCTCAGACCATGAGAAACAAACTTCTCTGGTTGACCTGAATGCCAAATGTGGCGGCAGCATCATGCTGTGGGGATGTTCTTCAGCAGCAGGAACTGGGAGACTAGTTAGGATTGAAGGAAAGATGAAGGCAGCAAAGTACAGAGTTACTTGATGAAAACCTACATGTGATATTTGAGTATTTAATGTTTAATAAATTTGTAAAATTGTCTAAAATAATTTTTTAATTTTGTCATTAGGGTATTGTGTGTAGATGTTTGAGGGGAAAATAAAAGTATTTAATGCATTTTGGAATAATGCTGTAACATAACAAAATGGGGAAAAAGTGAAGCGGTATGAATACTTTCTGGATGCACTGTGCACTTCACATGGTCACAAATTCTAGGCTGCATGCAGACATCTGCAGGAGGGATGTCATGGACCCTCACAGACTTGGGTTGATGATGGAATTTACATCCAATGGACGTGCATATGTGGAGAGCATGAATCACCTTAAGCTGTTATTGTGCAATCAGTATACCGTTAGCCTCCCCAAAATGAAGTATCAGTAAGGTGTTACTGTATGATCAGAGGTTTTTTGTAACATCTGGGCCAAAACACCTGAACATACATCATTTAGATTTGCTGATGAGTAATTCACCACCTGTATAACCATTCTAGGCATTCCACACAGACACAGGCAATTATTGTTTGCGTTTGAGGAGCTGTAAACCTTGATTAATCCAAAACTTGGCTGCTGAACTGCAGAGACAATCAGACAGATGGAAGAGCAAAGAAAACAGCTCAGTAGAAGCAGATGTCCTGAGACTGCTCTGATAAAAAGCAACAAAAGGCTCAATGGCTGTGAGAGAGTGTATAACTCACTCAATATTCTTTCTGTCTGTGTGAATGGAGGGGAAATTATCTAGATTGTTCTCTGGAGAGACTGATTTCCTTTCCCCTTAAACTGCATGCCAATTCTAATTTGGCCTGCTGTGGACTCTAAGTCAAGGCAGAGTGAGTCCTGTTGTTATTCGCCCAGCACTCGACCATCACTCAGCTGTCAGGGCAGCCAGCAGTTCCTCTAGAGTAAAAAATCACCAGCTGCTCCGAGTTTTTCTTAGCGTGAATATATTCTGAAACCAAATTTCATGATAAACCCAGCATTTGGATGGTGAAAAAGTTTTTTTAAAAATCATCCACTACCATGCGGGAGGAAAGAGCCAACAGACAGAAGCACAGACAGAAAATATTCCTTTAAAGAGCAAAATTTTGTACATTACTTGTGCCTCACCTGAGCAATGACTTTACTTGCTTGCTCATGTCTGCTGTTTTTCAGAGACAGACATTCATTACAATGCTCTGTCCTCAACTAACATTTCAACTGTAACTTCTACAACTTTTTACCCACACAGCTGTTTGAGTCAAGAAAATAAAATTTGGTCATGTTAAAGCTAGAATATCTACAAATGTGTTCATTAACCAAGAAATGCAGTATTGAAGGAAAAACAAGAATACAAATTTTATCATGATGAAAATAATTCAAGTCATAAAGCTGCAGTCCAAAGATTTTATTTTATTTAGCAAAGAATTGACAAAGAAAGAAATCTGTAGCAATTGTAAAGTCGATCAACGTCGACAACCATCTACGGCACCACTTGCCCTTGTGGCACTGTCACTGTGCATACAACAATTTTGGGCTGAATACAGACATAATGGTTTGTGGGAAGAAAACGAGAGTAAACACAAATTCAGCTATTATTGAATTACATTGAACATTTTATGAAAACATATGAAAACAACTACTTAACCTACTGTCACAAGATTGGACTAAATACTGTTAAATTCAAATTGTGTGTTAGCACATGTTTATGTGACTCAGAAAGTTTTTCTCTATCTGGGAGAGATCTGTGTACATATAGCTCGTTTTTAGTAATGTGCAAAAGTTTTAGGTAGCAAAAGTAAAGATGCTTTCAAAAATATTGCTATTAATTGTTTTCATTTTATCAGTTAACTTCCTCCTATAAAGTAAAGTAAAGAAAAGAGAACAACTAAATCAAATCGTTATTTGTTGTGACCACATATCTTTAAACATCACCAGCTCTCCTAAGGTGCACGTGTTTCAAGGCATTCAGATGGTAGGTTGTTCCAACCAGCTCTGTTAATCTGTGAATTTAGTCTGTCTCTCCTGTTTCTTCATGTAACCCCTAACTGAAATTTTATAGCATTATTTTTCTCCAGACCTCTGACCTTCATTTGACTTTGCAATGGTCAAAGGTTAATATACTGTTTGTGCTGAATATTCAGTCTTTTCTATGGAAACTGGACAGTGGCCTGTCTCCTGAGAGCATCTCTTCTCACCACCACATTACAATGGGAATCCTATATCAGTGCAGATGTTCTCTTCGTCTCCTGATTGTTTTCAGCATCAGGTCCCTGTCCTGTGATTGGCCAACCAGAAGGGCACCTCCCCAAACCTGGAAAATCATTGAAAAACAGGATGTAAATTTCTGTAAAGTCAACATTTGCAGGTTCCCATGAGACCACTAAACAAAACACAAGTTTTTTTTATGTTTATAAAGAAACTTCTATATTTAGAAGACTTCCAAATGGCCGTGTTTTCTTTTTCCATAGCTGCTGAGTAACTGCATGTTGAATAGGGTTTCTAAAGATGGTAACTTAAATTTTCTTTTCAGTAAGTCTGAAATGATACATATTAAAAATGTTCATGTAAATTGTACTTATTAATTAAATAAATCGTCACCTCTGGCCTGCCTTTAAGCGTTGGGTGCAAAACTCCATGTGACAACAACAGTCAAATGTCCATATGTATATTGAAATACATTTTGCTTGAAGTGTGTAGTGAATATCTTCCTACAGTAGTGTGAAATTCCTTGTTTTTGTTACCCTCCTTACACTGCAGCTCAACAGGAAATACAGCCCAGAAAACAAAAACCTGTTTACTTTATTATGTACCTTTGGTAAGCAAGTTGTTCTACTTTGCCAGTTTGTTCATTTAAATTTTAAACTGATATATATAAAATTTGTCATTAAATCATACATAATTTACCATTTATATACCAATGTTAACATTGGTACTTTATGTATGCAGTCTTTTATTTCTACTTTCGCAAGGACCGATTTTGATTTATGGAACATAAAAATATCTTCATTTAGACCCTACTCCTTCAAGGGACTGTTGAGGGTTACGATTTTTTGTTTAAGGTTAAGGGGATATCAGTTTCATGTCTATGCATTAATTACAGACCTAGAGTCATAATGTTTCCAAAGACTAGACACGGGTAGAAACAGCTTCTAGTGTGACTCTGTCTAAAGTAACACAACTTGCATACTCACTTGCCCAAGCTCACTAATTAACAAGCTGTATTTCATTGTTTAGTAGGTTCACAAACAAAAATAAAAAGAGTGGTTTAAAATTTTAAGAGTGCATCTCAGGACTTTCAGCACGTAGGCAAACACATTTGATAAATCTCCCTTATTTCAACTTATATTTGTTATCACCTCTGTTTTAAAACCCCTGACTGTCAGAAGTTCAATGTTTGAAGTGTAGGTTAACAAACTGCATTGTTAAAATTTAGGAGGTGGGCACTTCAGTTCCCCTGGCACCTACTGCAACTTTAACAGCTTTCTCTGTGTAGAGAAAGAGTTGCAGCTTCCTAAAGTCTTGTTGTAAGTTGTAAGTTTTGGCATCAATGAGCATGAACTCCTCCACTTTGTCCGGATGTGTCGTTGTGTTCTATTATACCAGCAGCCACACAGTGCTAGTACCCAGGTACAGAACTGCAGCAAGGTGAGTAGTTAACTCATATTTGTGTACCTCTATCTCAGTGTTGACTTGCTGTTCAGGAAGCTGAGTTGTTGCTCCAGACGGCAAACTCTGAAGGCTAGATAGCAGGACGACAGAACCAGTAGGAAGACACTGAAAGACACAGATGTAATGACATCACTCTGAATAAATAACCACAGATTACATCCAAAGTCTCAACACTCTACAGAAACTATCAACCCAATCTGACATCGTAGTTTGTTGCTGTAATTTACTTAAAATAATGAAATCTGTATAATGTTAAATGCTTACAAATAATCTCAGCACAATGCACATTATTTCAAGACAAAAATGTTTGCTCAGCAAAGGTGAATGAGGAGAATGATAATTCTGATATCTGTTTAAAATAACCTTTATATCAGACAACACAAATACTCTAGGTTTCATGTTTTATCAATACAGTGAATACCCATTTCTATGCACAGGGAGCTATCATATACTTTCCTAAAAAGAGGCACAGACGTGTGTCAGCGTTCAGTGTACAGTGGACATTCCTTTCATCTAATCTGAGCTCCTTCCAGGCAACAGTAAGTCCCAGGTGAAACTGCACCAAATCTAGAGGCAAGTGCTGTCTTAATGACAAACTCAAATAGCAAATATCCCTCCAGCTGTGTTTTGAATGATCTTTGACCTTAACAGACCACACAAACATAAAATATGAAGCAAACACTTCAGTGTACTTTTGACCTTGTCAGCTAAAAAAAAATCTATCTGAATGCTTTCACTGATGTTTTCTGCAATATATATATACTGGCATTAGGCAATGGTATGTGTTTAAAGGAGATGAAGAAAGTATTCAGATCAGATTTTTTTTTTAAATACTCAATACAGTGACATGCCTAAAATATCCATCCATCCATTATCTATACATCACTTAATCCTCATTAGGGTCACATGGGGCTGGAGTCTATCCCAGCTGACTTAGGGTGAAGACAGGGGACACCTGGACAGGTCACCAGTCTATAGAGACAAACAATCCCAGTCACATTCACATCTATGGACAATTTAGAATCACCAATTAACCTCAGTTTGTTTTTTGACTGTGGGAGAAAGCCAGAGTGCCTAAAATATATTTCATTAATTAAATTAAAGTTACTTCTGACAAATTAGTTATGATATACAGATTTAGTTATGGAGTTCCATATGCTTCCTAAAACCTAAAACTGATCAGTTAGTCAAATTCCAGGCAGGTCTGAAGGACATAAAGGCCAGGATGGTTTGTCATTTTTTTCTTTTTCAAAATTCAGACAAAACGAGAGTTTGGAACCTTGGTTATTATAATTAGTAGTAGCATTCTTGACTAGTATCTGTCTTTTAACTCATACATAAAGCAAGTCTGTAGGGCAGTCTTCTTTCATCTACGTAATATTGTCAAAATCAGGAACACCCTGTCACAGAGTGATGCTGAAAAACTAGTCCATGCATTTATAATTTCTAGGCTGAACTATTGTAATTCCTTGTTATTGGGATGTCCCAATAATTCTCTTAAAAACCTCCAGATGCATGGACTAGTTTCTCAGCATCACTCTGAGACAGGATGTTCCTGATTTTGACAATATAACGTAGATGAAAGAAGTCTGTAGGGCAGTGTTCTTGTCTTCTTGCATCTATGTCATATTGTCAAAATCTGGACAAATAAAATGCTCCATGGAGATGAGAAAACATTCTATACTCTGTATTTGTTTTGACATTATGGACAACCAAGTCATTAAAACAGCTATAGTATTCATTACTACATGTGGCTGTACAAATACACTGCTCATCCAGAAACATACCAACATTATAGAACACTGTAAACACACCTCAGATGTTACAACCACACTCCGCTTCTGATTTTTTTTTTTTGTGCCTGTGTGTTTTTGGGTGTCTTCTGGAAGTCATTTTGATGAGGTATTTAGTATTTCTGGAAGTATATTTTGAGTACTTTTGAGTTAGATGTTTTCTGGATTCTGTGGGTATTTTCTAGGCAATGTAGGACTCACAGTAAAATGAATAGTTTCAGTAGCTGGTACTCCATCTGTCCCAGTTCAGGTACTGGTTCTGTCAGCATGCTCTTGTCCGTTTCCAGACTGCTGTCTGCACAGACAAGAAGACACAGTTTAGTTTTTCCCGAGGGCTTTCCCGTGACTGCAGCTTGACAGGTGGAAAGGCCTACTGGTCAGTGTTTGACTGCTGAAGGGCGTGTCCGTGGCGAGGCTCGGGGACGAGTTTCCAAGCAAGTCTGGGAGGGAAGAAGAGACAGCAGGGAGGGATGGTTTCCTCCTCCATTTCAACAACTCTGGATACTCATCCTGACAGAGATACAGAGTCATTTTATTAAAACACCTCAATGGCTGACCACGATTTTTGTAATTTTAGTCACAACAGCTAAGACCATTATACTGAGCTACAATGTCTTACTAAGTGTAAGCTAAACATCTAAACAAAGAATATTTAAGGGCAGTTTCTCTTCAGTTTTCATTAAACAATACTTGATGTATCACCTCTCCTTGTTTGCCTTGTGAACAGTTAGTACATCAAAACTCTTCAGATTTGTCCTGAAACCTACCAAGCAAGACACTACATTAGCAAAAGGGGTCCAACTGTGGACCTCACATCTATGGGCTCCAGAGACTATGAACCACCAGGAAGACAGAAAAGTCCTCAGAGATGAGGGATGTTCCTTCTTTCCCCCCCACAAATGGATTAATCCATCGTCGTGATTAATCTGATGAATGTTTTTTAATGCAATTAATGCATCTGCAGCACAGAATGACTCAAAATCCCTGAAACATCTCTGGCAATGCATTGCAGGCAGTTTGTTCAAGTAGATTTACCGTTGCGCATGCGCAAATGGGCAGTTGATCTGGTAGTGGCAGAACCAAGCCACTGGAAATAGAAGATGGTAAACAGTAAGGCCCGACTGATTTATCGGCCATCCAATTAAATTGGCCGATTATAGCCCTGTTTTGTTGCATGTTTTTGTACTTGAAAATTCCTCTCTGTTGTAAAGTTAAATGAATACCAAAGGACAAAGTATTGTAAAACAGTAAAATGTTCTGCCTGTAATTCATATCTTTGTTGTTGTAAGTGTTAAGGGACCAAAAAAGAAGTTATTTCATTCATTATATATTATTTAAATTAATCAGCTGATTAATCTGTTTTCAGAATTTTTTCTGCCAAATACCAGAATCGGCATCAGCCTCAAAAAATCCATATTGGTCAGGCCCTAACATTTTTATTTATGCTGCAATGCTGCTGAATTTTCCCTTCAATATATGTACTTTATGAATGTAACTTTTACCATAGCTAGAGAGCTGGGCTCCTCCAGGAACTGCTTCAGACTGAGACTCTTCCCATTCACCTTAAAACAGAGAAACGGTCAGGTCAGGGAGAAAATGATATGTTGGCTATGTATTTTGGGATAAACAGGAACTATTGGCATCTGTCTATGCCATTTCAGCAATTGAAATTTTTCAAACAAGGTTCAGACAGGTTGACTAAATTCCTAAATTATTGCAAAACCTTCTCGTCATCAATTGATCTGAAAAATAAAGATGTCCTTCAAACCTGGAGGTGAGTGCAGATCCTCCTAAGAACATCATAGACGCTGTCTCTAGACAGCAGGGACACAAACACATACTGAAGACAGACAAAAAGACAGGACGCTGGTCAGAGTCCACTCTGCCCTATAAAAGCAGCATGTAGTAAAGATGGAGTAAAGCTAAAGAAGTGTGTAAGATAAAAATAAATAAATAAATTAAAAAGTCTGATAGTATGCCACACCTGGTTCACTGTCATATGCTTATTCCTCAGATGCTATTCCATCAACACATGTGACTTGACATTTCAATGCCAAAGAAATAAAAAAGTAAAATATGTAATACATATGTATATGCGTGTGTTATATAATCAGGTTTTTTTTAGTATATTCTATGGAAATTGTTGGCTTTTTTTGACATTCTATATTTGGACTATCAAACATTTGATCCTCTTTGAAATAGTGCAGATTAATAAAAGTAATGTACTCAAACAAGTAACAGAAATGTTTTTATAACTTACATAAAAGAAATAACAGATTGGTCATATGGAAAAACTAAGATTTGTACATTTTCGAACCCAATAAATCCAAAAAGACGCAGGTGTAGCCTGTGTTGTTTGAACCGTTAATATCTAGGGTCTGGTGTTCTCTTCACTATTGAAGTGTTGTGTGATGTCATTCTACCAAGATTTAAAGTCTGGCAAAAGATTCAGAAAGAGTGTTAGATAACCAAAAAATAAAATCTGAAGGTAACTCTTGCAACTATAAGGTTGTATCTACAATCTGTTTCATTTACATTAAGAAAGAGACTGCATACATTTGACCTACATGCACTATGAGAAAGTTGTTGCTGTCTAAAAATATTTCAAAATGGCCATAAAGACCAAGATGAAGTGTTGTGGAACACTGTGCTCTTGACTGACAGATCAAAGCCACAGTAGCAGTAAACATGTTTTATGAAGATCAAATACAGCTTTTCAGGAGAAGAATTTTATACCAGTATTTTGGATGAAATATTAGTTTTATTTGAAATGAGATTCATATGAATTTATAGAATGCATACTATCAAAAGTACTTAAAAGATGATGTAAAGCTGTCTGAAGTTTTAGTAGAACCAGTAGTGGACCTTTCAGCAGGACAATGATGCTTTTGAAATGATTGTTTCATATGATTGTTAGTGTAGCAAAAGCTTATATTAGAGCTTATATTAGCTAACTTGACAATGGTAAACCCAGCAAATATTGCCAGTCTGTCTTATTGATAGGTAACGGCTAGAACCATCCTACCAAATAGTGGCATTAGTATTACTTTAATGCTGGGGGTGCAAAGTGGGAAACAACATATAATGGTTCACAGGGGTAGAGTTAGTGTAACACACCATGCCACATGATTAATTGTAACTTCATTATGTACATTTTTGTAGATGAGTTGTCAGACAAAAAGACCATGGGTAATTACTGACAATTACAGACTTACAGGGTCATGGGCCAGTGTTTTGTTTTCTTTATTTTAAAGCCATATCTATCGAACACTACAGCTTTTTATCTCGGTCAATGGATATTTTTTGAAAGACTGTTCAATCCTGAGGTGTCATGGTTTGTACACAGTCTACCACATAATACTTGCAGGCATTGGGATTTGCCACCTATAAACGGCCACAGATATGTATCAATGCACGTCTTGCAGAGTAAGGCTGCAGTCTATAATGTTACATACAGTCTTTTGTGTGATCTCTGGTGTTTACTGTAATACTTTTGGCTTATGGATTTTGTCATTTAATGTGACACCTCTAAAAAAGTGTCAATTGAAAATATCAAAGGCATGTAAAATGTCCCTTACTTCAGAAATGTGTGCACTGTTATTGATTCACTGTATTACAGGGTTGTTATGAATGACAAATATTGTAGTGGCAACATTTTTCTGCTGTTGTTGGTGAACTTAGTTCCAAATATTTTATGTGCTTGTAGGCTTTGTAACAGCATACCTTCTGTCCTGTGTCTGTGGTGATGGCCAGACCATTTGGCACCAGGCCAGCTGTCTTATGCTTCTTCACCAGCCGAACTGACACCAGAGGTATACAGACCTGAGTCAGTAAAAAGAAATACTGACTAATTTGAAGTTAGAGAAAATGCCAACCTTAGAAACTTGATTTTGAACCATTCTTGAGCAAGGCACAACATGAGAAGCACTATTTTACAAAAAGTAAATGACAACAGTTGAGCTCTACTGTGACTGACTGACAAGTAGTGATGCTATTTGGATATCTCCTTTAACTTGTACACTGAGCCATCAGAATAACAGATTGAACAAATGTCTAGTCCAAACAAAAAAATGTCTTCAGTAGAGTCATACAGTGATCAGTTATGGATATATATTGATTGGGTCTAAATGTCTTTTTACAATGCTTTCAGTTGACCTCAATGCCCATTATTGTGTCACTTGAAGGTTTTGGGCACTGTGGAGTGACTCAAGGCCTAACTTCTCCTATATCTCACTGGTGCTGCTCCTGAGTGATGGGATACTTGCAGCATCTGTCCAGTATTCCAATGCTGGTCATTTTATTTCCATTGTTATACACTCCCCTCCAAAAGTATTGGAACAGTGAGGCCAATTCCTTTACCTATTTCCATTTTTGTTGTAGACTGAAATCATTTGGGTTTAACATCTAAAGATGAATATGACACAAGAGATCAGCATTTCAGCTTTTATTTCCAGGTATTTACATCTGGATCTGATACACAACTTAGAAAATAGCACTATATGTAATGGAGAACCAAATTTTTAGGTGAGGAAAAGTATTGGAACAGACAGACTTAAAATAGATTAAAATGAATAAGACTTATAATTTAGTTGCAAATCCTTTGCTTGCAATAACTGCATCAAGCCTGTGACCCACTGATATCACCAAACTTTTGCATTCTTCTTTTGTGATGTTTTTCCAGGCTTTCACTGTAGCCTCTTTCAGTTGTTGTTTGTTTTTGGGTGGTTACTCCCTTTAGTCTTCTGACAGAAGACTGGCAGACAAAATGTTTCTGGAGACTTCTGAGTTTATTTTGCTGCTGCCACCATATGTTCCATCATCAATGCAGATTAATGAGCCCATCCCAGAAGACACCATGCAAGCCCAAGCCATGACTTTACCTCCATTGTGTTTCCCAGATGAGCTTGTATATTTTGGATCATGAGCAGATCCTTTCTTTCTCCAAACTTAAGCCTCTCCATCACTTTGGTAAAGGTTCATCTTTGTGTCATTAGTCCACAAAACTTGGTCCCAGCATTTTTGAGGCTCTGCACTTTTTTTTTTTTTTTTGGCAAATTCCAGACTAGCCTTCCTATTCTTCTTGCTAATGTGTGGTTTGGACCTTCTAGTGTAGCCTCTGTACTTTTGCTCATGAAGTCTTCTGCAAACAGTAGATTATGATACCTTCATCCTTGCCCTCTGGAGCTTGTTGCTGATATCACTGACAGTTGTTTGAGGGTCTATTTTTAAAGCTTTCACAATGTCGTCAACTGATGCTGTTTTCCTTGGTCTACCCATTGGACGTCTGCTGCTTTGGTCTTTAATTGGCCTCACTGTTCCAATATTTTTGGAAGTGAGTGCAAATTCAGCTGAACTGAACAGAATGAATTCAACTGATCAAAATTAATGGGTAATTGGCTGGATGCTCATACCCAACTATAACTTTACAACATCCTGGTATATGACACCCAATAAATCAACAAATAAGGAAGGAAGCCAAAGTACTTTTGAGGCAGATGATGGCTGCAAGGCTGATGACAACAGTGACCTTACAGATAATAGTAATTAAGCACAATGAATGCAACCGGCAAGGTGAGACTGTGGAATTTTGGAAATCAGCAGACAAACGATCATAGAGCACAAAGTGAGTACTGGAAACTATGGAGCATTTTACTGAGCTATAAGAGTATGTGTGCTAAACTTCAAAAAAGTGTGTGTAGGGAGGGAGAAGCATGTGTGTAAAACGTGTGTCTATGGGAAAGTCAGAATGGTACGTAAAAAGGCAAAGAGACAGTTTAAATAGAGGTCTTTGCTGGACATTGCTAGAGTTGGGTCTCATTGGACTACTTTCAGGATATTGGATTTCACCCTGAAAAGGAAAAGCCCCAATCGGACTGCAGTTTGGGTTAGGGAGGCAGACGTTTTCTGTACATTTAAGATTAGGTTCATAACTTTCCTCTCTGATGAAGCTAATAGTTACAGCTGCTCATCATGAGTTTATTTTTTGAAATAATTCTGTTAAACCACAGTTCAAAAGCAATGTCTGATTTTCATTGGATAATTTTCATAGAATTTTTATTTATTATTACTTTTGTCAGATTCAAATTATTTCTATGACCATTGTGGGTTTTTCTTTTATTAACTGAGGGGTTCCAACAATTTTGTCCAGTTGTGTAATAATAATAAACATATTCAATATTATAATCCTTTACATGTGCATCATACGTGCTCTTCAACTCACCTTGATGTCTTTACCAAACAGATTTGCATAGAAACACAGCCAGTTCCTGGATATGTAGAGTCGTCCCTGCAGCAGGATGTCTCTCAGCAATGCACAGGAGTACACTGCAGAGGGAGCGCAAGAAAGTAGAGAGAGTTTCACAATAACAACAGCCAGGACAGTCAGAAATGCATCAAAGATGGCATTGTTTAATGTTTAATGCATGTATGATGTAATTTAAATGATGATCATATAGTAAATGTGTCCAGTATATATATGTGTATACTTTTTTACAGCCATAAAAAAGTAAGCAAAGACATTTGGGCTTTTTTGATGTTTTGACAAGCTAACATCTCATCTTCTTTGATAGAGTACCTATCGATAAAATTTTTACACATGAACAATACTACAAGTAAATTTAATTTGGTGATGCACTTCTTCAATGAAGAGATGAATAAATATTAAATGGAATAGATACAATGTATTTACAGATGTATGAGGGTTATCTTAGATGTACTTCTTCCTTTAAAATCAGCCATGGGCTCAGAAGATTGGCTAGGAGGGCTAGGGATGACCACAGCCACTTCTAAAATCTCATTTGACACACCTGAGGCCATCTCAGATCTGACTGGTCAAGTTCATTCAGTGAAACACCAATATCCAAATTTTAGTGAATGCAACTATATGTTCTCCAAGTGCACGTGAAAGCAGCATTAGATAACTGCAAACAGCTATGCTTAGCAGCTATGCTTTGCATGCATAGTTTGCATGCCTTTAGTTGACAGAGAAATTCTAAAAAAAAAAAAGAGAAATCACAAAAAACTTTCATATACAGTCTATAACAGAAGTGAGCTGTGTAATACCACTCAAATGTAATAATAATAATTTGTTTCCAAGTTGATAAGTAGTGTTTCCTTGTATTAATAATTGTGTTGCCTTTGAGGCACTGTCTTAAACCTTCACATTGTGTCTTTATTTGTTGCTAATTTTTTCTTGTTGAAAAATGAAAAGTGCTAAACTTGGCTACTGCTTAACATCTAATTTATGAAACATATATTAGTTTTCCACTTGTGTAATATAAGGGCATCACTTCATGTTAAGTCACTTCATGTTAAGTCACTTTCTGTTTATGTTCCTACCTGGCTCTGCAAAGAAACGGGTGGTTCATGAATCCACTTCTATCCACTTTGAATCATCACAGCGGAAATGGCAAAAATTCATTATTTAACTTGCGACATGTTTAAAAATATACAATTGAGGTAATTTTGTACAAACCATATTTGCTAAATTAGTTGCAAACAGGTTTGTTTGCAGTACATGTATGAGCGAACAGCAAGGCTTGTAGCCATTGTAACTGCCATCTACAGGGGAAGAGGGCAGTTTGTTATATTTACAGCTATGTACCTTGCAATGTTAAGAAGGCAGATCATGAATATTTCTGTATTGTTTTTATAGACTTTTAACCAACATGTTCATGAAGATGTGACAATAAATAGTCAAACCTACTATGACTGTCCTCATTAGCAGTGGCTTACCTTGTTGTTACTCCGCCAAGGACGGAATTATATGACAATCGGCGTTTGTCTGTCTGTCTGTCTGTCTGTTAGCAACATTACTCAAAAATGGACAAACAGATTTGGATGGAGTTTTCAGAGAAGGTCAGAAATGACACAAGGACCAACTGTTTAGATTTTGACAGTGTTGCGGCTTAAAGTCTGGATCCATGGATTTGTTAAAGATTTCTGTATCATTGCAAGATAGCGGCATGGCGTCACTGTAACTATGATAACAAGTGAACATTGTGGCAGCTGCCTGCTGACGATCACATGATTGCGATCCTACTGAAATTTGACCACTGCGGACTTGTCCGGACTTATCTGTCGGAAATCATACAAAGAATAATTGATTTAATTGTGGATGTGTTTCTGAGACCTATCAATTCCCGCCACCCGCTACATATTTAGGTCACACAATTCGGTATCTGTAAATAGCATACACATGCATAATACACACCTGTGCTCAGTGCGAGGTTATTTTTTTTTTATTAAATACTTCATCCGTCGGAAATTATACGACTGAGCCTTGGTGAAGTACTGCGCTCTCTGAGTGCTTTTCTTGTTAAGTCCTTTATTGATGAGGACGTCTGTCCCTGGCTTCAAAAATCTGCTCTCCATGCTCCTGACATCAGAGTACAAAACTCTATGAAACCGCATGAAACTCCAGTATGGACTCAACTGCAGCTGGATCTCAACATCTTTCCAAGACCCGAGCCCACTCTACTTCCCACTGGCTAGTAATATTAGTTTGGTTGAGAGCAAAAGCTGCATTCCCCTCATTCCATTGGTAGATGGACTCGATTGGCAATGTAGTCCCATCTTTTTTTTTTCAGAGCTATACACCGCACACTGGAAATCCAGCACAGTGCCAGAATACTTTAATCCATGTGCCTATCACTCCTCAAGGAAATTCCAATTATTTGAACCTAATTTGGAATCCATGATTCTAGTTTTATGGGTTTCAAGGTGTGGGCATAGGCATACTTTTATATGCAACCAATACTTTTTTTATTCATTTAAAAATGAAAATGACTACAAATGTCAATTTTATGTTTCACCAGTCAGAGCATACCATCTTTATTAAAAGTTACTGTTTTAATGTGGATCAGTGTTTGCTTGTCCAAATACATCAAAAAAGCCAATAATTTACATGGAATGTGTTTTCTTTTTCCACATGACTGTATATGAGTTGAATCAGGTCAAAGTGACATAGACAGTATAGGTGGGATAAAACATCTGTCCTGTCCAATTAGTTTGTACCTTTCATCAGGATCTCTTCTTTAGGAACAGTCTGGAACAGTTTGTGGTACTGAGAGTTGTATTTGCTGACAGTCTGTGGAGGCAGATAATCAAAGACAGAATTAGCTGCTTGTTTCTGCAAATATATTGACAATGGGTGTCAAAAGTCTGAGACTACAAGTGAAGATGCTTCTTGCATTCAGTGAGAATTTAATACAAAATGCTTCAACATAAATTATAAATCAACTCGCAACTGAAAAGATGAACTACGAAAAATGCCCACACGAAAAACCCAAATATATTACTGGATTAGTCGTGAGTTGTGTTTAATTTAGTGTGTTCCTGGTATTAGTGTGACGCTTTCACCTCATGTGGGAACAACCAGCAAGACAACAGGGATTGGCCTTCAGTTTAAGAACATGGCTTTAGTTGCAGCTCTGCACATGTGCACAATTTACATACATTCATTCACTTACATACAGTGTACATACACTACTGCTTAAAAGTTTGAGGTCATATAGGCAATTTCATGTTTTCCATGAAACTCACACATCTATTCATGTGCTAAGATAATTGTACAAGGGTTTTCTAATCATCAATTAGCCTTTCAACACCATTAGTTAACACAATGCAGCATTAGAACACAGGAGTGATGGTTGCTGGAAATGTTCCTCTGTACCTCTATGGAGATATTCCATTAAAAATCAGCCGTTTGCAGCTAGAATAGTCATTTACCACATTAACAATGTCTAGACAGTATTTCTGATTAATGTTTTCTTTAAAAAAAACTGCTTTTCTTTCCAAAATAAGGACATTTCTATCAGTGACCCCAAATTTTGACCAGGGGTGTACATCTAGTGGACTTGCTCAACATTTCGGCAAACACTTTAGTTTTCTTGCTTTGTGGGAGTTAGATGAGATAATTGATACCAGCGTGATGTCTGTGTGGTCAGTACATACTTGAAGTCAAGATGTGGTTAGCCTAGCTTAGCAATAAATTTTGCTCCCATAGCTGGCATAGACTCCACACATTTACATATAGTCATTTTGAAAGTATAACTATCATAACAAATAAATAACACAATAAATAGACATATGGTTTCTGTTTCAGTCCCACATGGTTGGAGATCTTCACCCTTGCTTTTTGGAGGCATACACAGATTAGCTATTATGCCAAGAGGTGGATAATTCAGATCATTTAGAGACATTTTTTTATTTTATCTTTTTGCAATTATTGCATGTAAATTGGTGTTGAAGCAGCATGATTGTCCAAAATCATCATGTGCAGTTGGTGAGGCACAACTGTTTTATTATTGTAAATTAAACAATTGATGAAATTGAACTTTTTCATGATGTTATGCTTTTTTGAGATGCACTAGTATATAGTCACTTTAGCTAACATAGCTAATAGACCATAAACGGCTCAAGACTTAAATGTCTCCAGGTATCTCAGATGCATGTGGACTCCTGAATCTTGTCCTGAGAAGCTGTGTCTTCTGTGTTGAGCCATGTGCTTGTGGAGTGGTTGTACCTTTATACAACAGCTCCACAAGCACATGCAACATTGCACATGCTGTCACTACATTGGACAGCATATGCAATGTTGCTCAGCTTGTGTATGTGTTGACATATACAAAAAACAAACTGCTATTTTTGGACTGTGCTGTGCACATTGAGGAGGACGGAAGCTTCAACATTAAAGTCTGTAGAAAATCCACACACAGACTAATATCTGCTGTTTTATTCCAACCATCCACTAGAACATAAGCAGGGTGTCATCAGAATCTGACAGCACCGGGCTGAGAATGTCCCTGCCAATGCAGAGGGAAAAGAGAAGGAACATACATATATCATAAATGTACTGAAACACTGTGACCATTGCAACTTCATCAATGCTGTGATCTGAAGCAGCTGCCCAGTCAGCCACCTGATCTGGCAGATCACAGCGCAGGATTTGGTGTCCACATTCAAGCAGACGATGTGGCCACTAATCAAGAATTACATGAAGGGGATTTCTTTAACGTAGTGGATCACTGTACAAGCCAAGCCTCCTGCAACTATACGGAAGGATGATACTCCTCACTCGTGGGTTTCTTTTCTTTGCACTATTTTGTACCACTGTACCATTCAAATCAAATGCTTAACGGGAAAGCCATGGCACTGGGACCCAGCAAAATAAAAGGATATTCGATGAAAAAAAAAAGTTTAAGATACCATTTCCTGCATCAAAATGAAGGAACTGACTCTTACACTCTTCTACATCTACAAATCATCAAGGGGTGCACAAACTGTTACATAGGGGAGACTAAACAACAGCTCCACAAACCCCTGGCTCAACAAAGGAGTCCACCTGCATCTGAAGGATAAGGGACTTTCCTTTGAGGACAGCAATGTACACATTTTGGACAGAGAGGACAGATGGTTCGAGAGAGGACAGAAGGAAGCCATCTATGTCAAAATGAACAGCCATCTCTAGAAAGAGAAGGTAGTCTATGACACTACTTGTCAAGCAGCTATGACGCAGTGTTAAGATCTTTCCATGTCAAATTTTACAGTCATTAATATCTTGAGTCACTCCTGTCATGACAGATTCACATCCTTCATTGTGTAAACGGACAGCTCTACAACCACCACCTGGTCTCACAACCATTGACACCTGAAGACAGGTGAGTCCCTGGTTGTTGATAGGCCATTAGCTATATGAGCTGGAGTGACTACATACATCTCCCCATGAGTCATCCAGAGCTGAAGAAGCCTCTTGGATGAAGGTGAAAAGCTGGTAAGAACCTAAAAGAGATGTCCAACTGTTTTTTTTAAACTGAAATTCTAATCATTATGATGACCAGAATGACTAAGAATATTCACAGACAATATGTACAATGGTAATTTGTCAGTTTCTCATGATGCAATACAATGCGTTTTATTGTTATTACACTTTGTAGAAATTTTTTGGAGAGGTCACATTCTAAACACTGGATATGTTAATGCATTTCATTGCTTATGTCAAAACTGTAAATACAGTAAAACTCTTAATCTTAATGTACTTTACAACTAGGAGAGATATGAGCATCTTATTTTCAAGGTTAAATTCAGTGTAGCTGGGATCGTGTTTTTGTCTCAGTCGACTAGTGTTAGAGACAGGATTAGATTATAAACTATGTTCCAATATAAACATAATGGACAATATTGTGCAGAGTTTGATAAGATGACAGCTGAGGGAAAGAAGCTGTCCCTAAAACAATGTTCTGAAACCAACATTTCTAGCACTCAGCCTCAGAATTACATCACCGCCACATATATTGTTAAAATGCACACTTGGTGACTCAACAATCAAACATTCATTTGCACTCTCAGAACAATGTCCTGTAAACCTGATAGGTAGTAACCTCATGTACTGATTTGGTATATCAATATCACGTCCACATGGCCTGAGAGTCTCCAGGCTACCACTCACATCTCAGAAGGTGCAACAAAGCCCAGAGTCATTGCAGTGAGCCTATAAGGTATCTCTGCTGCCATCTGGTGGGGACTCAGTGACACTATACTGAAGCTACAAGCCCCATGCCTGCTGATTCATTAAACACATGTATGACAGGGTCCAGATACCAAGTTTGAGGAAGTATTGTGTAGACAGCAACAAATAGTGCAAAGACTGAAAATGGTATTTATTGTCTGTGTAAAGTCTGCTGGTTCTGTCTCTGTTTTCAGGTGATGCATCACGTGTCACTGGGATTTAGGACGATGGCTCCACAAAAAGCTGACCTGGACTGACCTCTGTCACATGGATTGGGATCTAGAATGCTGTACAGCGAGAACGGTGATGTACACTACCAGTCAAAGAGGTGGACACACCTTCTCATTTTTAATTTTTTTTTTTTATTTTTATGACTATTGTAGATTTTCACTGAAGGCATCAAAACTATGAATGAACACATGGAATTATGTAGTAAACAAAAAGGTGTGAAATAAGTCACAACATGTTTTGTATTTTTAGATTCTTGAAAATAGCCACCCTTTGCTTTGATTACTGCTTTGCACACTCTTGGCATTCTCTCGATGAGCTTCATGAGGCAGTCACCTGACATGGTTTTCACTTCACAGGTGTGCTTTGTTAAAGTTAATTTGTGGAATTTCTTGCCTTGGGGTTGGAACCATCAGCTGTGTTGTGCAGAAGTCAGATTGGTACACAGTTCACAGCTCTATTTGACAGTTGGAATCCATATTATGGCAAGAAAAAAACAATCAGCTAAGGCAGTCCATCATTACTTTAAGAACTGAAGGTTAGTCGGTCCGGAAAACTGCAAAAACTTTGAACGTATCCCCAAGTGCAGGCGCAACTTCATATGATTTTTTGATGTTGCTATGAACCTTATCCAGCACATTATGACCTCTCATTGCACATGTAACATGCATGTGTCATATACACACTAAATAAAGCTGAACTTAAATTGCAACCCTGACATACATGTCTGCTCTGGCTGGAGAATTCTTTGATTTTCTCCAATTTTAACAGTAGCAGTGTTTCCTCCATAATTTTTTTCAGCAGCGGCGGCAGGCTCTGCTGAATGAATGTAGAGAAAACCCTGAGTAGACATACTTTCCAGACATATACTGATTTAATCAGATCATACATTTTCAAGTAAGCTACTGGTAGTTGTTGCTAATCTGTATCTTTCTGTCTGCTTCAACGGATCATCCACGAAAACATGCACACAGCCCTCAGAATGTTCTCATAGATGAGACGCACAGCAGAAATGTCTGTGACTTTAAAAAAAAACATTTGAAAGGACTCCTGCTGGTCTGTTGTTATCTCTGGACTAAAAACTTAAAACTACTATGAACGTACTGCGTGTATGTGTTTATATAGGTTGTTCATTTTATGTTCCTTGAGGGACTTACTGATCCTCTGTAACACTTCTTCACATCTTCATAGGACAAGTCGTCAATCAACTGCAGCCTGCAGGACACATTACATCAAATTAGATTCCCTCAGAACAGAGAAAAGCTATAGGTTCTGTAGACAATTGGGTCACTACTGCAAAAGAGACAAGAACAATACTAACAGAGAGTGGAACTGGACCAATATGGTTTTACAGGTATGATATAGATATTATTTGTCATCAATAAAGGCAGATAACCGATATACATTGCAAGGTATATGTTAACAGCACATGATAGCAGGGAAGCTGTCATTCATAAGCAGGTTATTTCATTACCAAGGAATATTTAACTGAATTTCTACATACATGTTTACAGTGGATAGACTGGTGACCTGTGCAGTGTGTCCCCTGCCTTCACTGTAAGTCAGTTGGGATAGACTCCAGCCTCCCATGACCCTAATGAGGATTAATGGTGTAAAGATAATGGATGGATGGATGTTTACAGTGTGGACAGGTGCACAGTGGCTTGGTGGTTAGCACTTTTGCCTTACAACTAGAAGATCCCTGGTTTGCATCCCAGCCTTCCCAGGCTCTCTCTGCATGGGCTTTCACTGGGTTCTCCGGCTTCCTCCCACAGTCCAAAAACATGCTGAGGTTAATTTGGTAATTTTAAATTGTCTGTGTGTTGCCCTGTGATAGACTAGAGACCTGTCCAGGGTGTCCCCTGTCTTTGCCCTAAGTCAGCCTGTGTTCAGCGCAAAGTCATTTTTTATAAAAGATTTCATCCGTCAGAAATGATACAATGACTGAGCAGCCTTGGCGAAGTACTGCACTCTCTGAGTGCTTTTCTTGTTCCATATGTATTTTTTTTATGGTTTTGATGTCTTCAGTATTGATCTGCAATGTATAAAATAATTAAATAAAAATCATTGAATGAGAAGGTGTGCCCAAACTTTTGATTGGTAGTGTATGTGTCAATCCGCTATGCAGACAGTTTCTTTATCCCTCATATCAAACATGGAAAAAGACCTGGGAATCCCATGGATTTTTCTGACAAGATATGACTTTGCAACTTTCACAGGATTACTGGACTATTAGACTGTTCACGGAAAGCATCCCGTTTAATCCCAAATTTTTCTCTGCAAAATAAGTGCATGGGGCTGCACAGTGGTGTAGTGGTTAGCACTATCGCCTTGCAGCTAGAAGATCCCTGGTTCGCGTCCCGGCTTTCCCAGGATCTTTCTGCATGGAGTTTGCATGTTCTCCCTGTGCATGCGTGGGTTTTCTCCGGGTACTCCGGCTTCCTCCCACAGTCCAAAAATATGCTGAGGTTAATTGGTCATTCTAAATTGCCCGTAGGTGTGAATGTGAGAGTGCTTGTTTGTCTATATATGTAGCCCTGCGACAGACTGGCGACCTGTCTAGGGTGTCCCCTGACTTCGCCCGAGTCAGCTGGGATAGGCTCCAGCCCCCCCCGCGACCCTAATGAGGATTAAGTGGTGTATAGATAATGGATGGATGGATGGAATAAGTGCATGTATTTTACTCCTTAGACCTCCCTAACACATAATATGTATATATTTTTTTCATTTCATGTTGGTTTTGCTAGTGAAAACGGGGGCGCTGGAGCACCTGCCCCTTTGCCCCTGGATGCCCAAAGTACCCTTTTGTCAAAGTTGTTTTTTGAGGCCCAAAATAATAAATAAAACAAAAATAATAATAATTCAGATCTACCCTCAGTCGGTCACATGATCTACGTAGACGTCCCTCACTGCCCTGAGGTGTCCAGACGTCCTGTAGCTCAGCACTACGTAGCGCCGCTAGTCTAGAAACCGGAGACCCGAGGACGGACTTCAACAACTGATGGTCCTGATGGTGAGGAGGTTTTGCAACAGGATTCGTTTGTGTACGGCGTATTTTTGCAAGATGACTGACGAAGTGAAGTGAGCGCCTTGTGTCTGACTCTACACACACCTTTCATCAGTTATAGCCGCTAGTTAATCACACAGCTGCTGAGAGGATAAAGTCTGCCAGGCTTCTTTTCGTTTCTGTAGGTTTCTGTTGTCATGGGCAACGTGCATCAGAGAGATGTATTATTTTACTGTCAGTGAGTTGCAGTGTTTCCTGTGTTTCTACAGGCAGTGAGGCAGAGGTTATGTTATTTCACTGAAACTATGTAGTCTACATGCATTTTCACATAATTTTGGACTATTATAGTATAAATACAATAACAATAATAATTAGAAGAATTTGAATTGTGATTTTCTCAACCTCTCATTTAAAGATATCAGTAGTAAAGACAAATTAAATATAATACGCATAAATTTAGCATATTTGACTTTTACAACTTTGTTGTCTTGCGCAAAGTGGATAGTCAAACTGAATAAAAGCACAAATACATTTAAATACATGATTTCTATATCATTTATTATTATTTTTTACTTTATAATCAGCACTACGAATTATAAAGGGCATATTATGAATCAGCACAATGGAGCAAATTCATATCTATACAGTATATGTGTTGAAAAGGTATGAAATTTAAAAGCAAGGACTCCAGGAAGAATAGCCACAGTTAAACAGTCCAGTGTCTAATGGTGATCTAAATTCAACTTCAAAGTAATAATTTGTCACAAATACATTACAGCACTGTGAAATGTTGCTTTTCCCAAATCCCAATTGAGGTCAGAGAAAGTACAGTGCCTCTGGAGCAGGAAAGGTTACAGGTGTTGCTCAAGGGCCCAACAGCGGCTGCATCAGGGTTTGAACCACTGACCTTCTTATCACTAGTCCTGAGACTTAACCCTTGCACCAATGCTGCCCCCTTTTACATTGTCTTGCTATGTCCTAAATGAATGCACAGCTTGAATTATGGCTTTGTGGATATAGGCTGTACCTCCACCCCTCCTTTATTCTGGTTCCCCCATTAATGTTTCCCTTTCAGTTTACAAATGAGCAACTAGTTGTGTTTAGTTCCAACAGTCAGCCTGGCTGCAGTCTCTCTCAGCAGGAGTCTCCGACAAACAATCAGCAGTATGGCAGGTCGCAGTCAGCTATTTTCAGTGTTAATTATCTTTGCATCTTGTCATGATCGCATAATACTTGTTTAATCAGCTACTATCTCTCCCATGCTCTTTTCAGTGTCTACACTCTCAGATCAATACAGCTCACCTCCAGTGATATCAGCAGCAGCCTCCTCACCAACCCCCTCAACAGAAGCTGTTCAATGAACCCCATCAGGTCAAACATAGACTGACCCCTAACAAAGATATGAGGTGTGAACAATGATATGGTATCTCATGATTCCATGTTACATTCTTCATGAATATGGTTGCAACAATTCAGCCAGTTATATTGTAAGGTATGTTTCTATATGATGTTTCAAATTCGTGCTCCATGTGCCCCCTTTTAACTTTGAGCACCTGCCCCTCCAAAGGTCTCTGCACGGCCCTGGAGGGCGACATTAAGAATACTGGTTGCCCTGCCAATAACCTTGAAACTGCTGTCCACAGGACAGGCCATTCTCTTTGGAAGAGAAGATGGCCTCTTCGATATTCACATCCTCCCGCTCTTCTTCCTACTCAGCCACCTCCAACCCTGGAGTGGGAATAGAAAGGGAGCCAGTATGAGGCTGGACTTCTGTGGGCTGATCATCAGGGGTGGACTGAGTGCTTTGCCAAGGCCTTCACTCCCCTTTTTCCCCCAAGTGACCTCCATCTTTTTTTTTTCATTTTGCTCTTTTTGAAGTGCAGAAAAAAGGGGAAACCTGCACACTTTACCCCCAAACTGGGCTTCTGTGGTGCGTGCAGGCAATATAAAAAATACCCATGCAAGACTGTGAGCTCTCTCTGGGTAATAGTGCACGTTGGTGACCCAAACACAGCACACACCTATCATAGCAATCCTTCAAAGTATGGAAACTCCACAACCCACACATAAATGTCTCTGGTGGCTTGCAATAGTTGAAAAACCCCACAGACAGTCACAACTTTTCAGGTGGTGGGGACTGGCAACTATGCATAGGTGCTGACCTCCTTGTTTACAGCCAGCTATGTTTGAATTCAGTTAGCTTCATGCTAAGGTAATTTGTGGAGTAACTTGTCTAAGCTAACGAGGCAATATGCGACTACAACACAGACCACCATGAAGCGCATCAGCTGCACTACAGCAATACACTTCAGTGGTATTCTGGGGTCGGCAGAGAGACAGTGACATCTTTGTTTTGCTTCTGAACGAAGGCCAGTTATTCATGTCAATAAATAAAAATATACCTAGAATTTGCACAATTTTTTTTTTAAATAAATAGTGGAATGCCAGTTCTTTATGTACATATCATTGCAGAATACTTACTGCCAGGTCATGTTTCTTTCTCATGCAACCTATCCAACAACCAGCTTTCAGGAGTTACATTCATAAATCTGCTAAGTGAATTCTTACTATGACACACAGTCACTTAGTTGCTTCAAATTTCATGGTCATGCAAATGGGGCCATGGTAGGAAGAGGCAAATCCAAGTGAAGTTCATGCAGAAAAAAAAAGACCAACACTGGCCACAATTCATACCACATGAGCATTATTGACTGTGTATGGAAGAAATGAACTGCAAAAAAGGGCAAAATTCCCATCACCCACTGGTTTTAGTTTGGCACAATGAAGCATGAAGAGGTTAGTGTGTGTATGCTACTGGGAGGCAGACATGGTTTTCTCTCATGCGCAAACAAGATAAAAGAATTAATTATGCAAACTGAGTCACCCTGTGTGGGGAATCTGGAGCAGGAGAAGGAGGTTCACACCAATGCAGACAAATTAGAAAGTTGTTTAACTGACATTTCTAAAAGAGTACAACCTCCAAACACATGATTTTGAAACATGATTTTCATGTCATTTTCATTTTTCAACAAAAGCCATTTCGAGTATTTATAATCTGCAAGTGCCTCTGTGTATAGCAGTTTTAATTCTTACTGTTATCCTTCTGCACCGGATTCTGTGGTGGAAATACATTTTTGACAACAAAGTCCAAAGTCTGGTTGTGGTTAACTGTTACATTTTAAATATTAGTAAGAGAGATCATCACCATAGTATCTTCTCTTCACTGGCTCCTTTTAAAAGAGAAAACTTAGAATCCTCACTCGAGCATACAAAAGCTCTTAATGACCAAGCTCCCTCATATCATGAAGACCTTATTGCACCATAATATCCCAATAGAGCACTTTGCTCTATAGTTTCTAGAGGTCCTTAAAACAGAATGGGAGACAGAGTTGTCAGCTATCCTGTTGCTTTCCTGTGGAAACAGCTCCCAGTTTGGATTCAGGTGTCAGGCCCCCTGCCTCCACCTCTGCTTAGCTGGCAGTTTCTCCTCTTCCCTCTCTGTCTCTCTGTGGACCTGTGTGTATGACTGAGCTACAACCTAATCAGCAGCAAGAGAAACTCACCTGCCTTCACCGAAGCGCTCCATTTCATAAAACCCCGGTTCATACCGTCATTTAGTGCCAGACCGTCTTTCTAGACACTTTGTCTCAGCTGGTTCCCTGCTTTGTCCTCCCATCACCACCCCGAAAATTCTTTGGATCACTTGCTGCCCATTTCAGTTACAACTGTCAGATTCTTTCATTCTGAACACACCTGCTGGATCACCTGCCTGCTTCAGCCTCCCACATCTCCCCTGGATTCGCCTCTCCACACCCATGTCTATCATCATCTTACAGATTCCTGACTGCCCTATTCCAGTCCTGATCTGTCAGCTAAGTTTGCTGAGCCTTTAACCTTGAGTTTTGTCAATTTGGTTTTCCATTGCTAACTTAGTCTGTCCTTGTTATTTCCTCAATGTATTCTTTGTAGCTCTCCATGTAATGTTGTTCTTGTTTAGCTTTTAGTCCCAGGTAATTGCATTGTCAGTAATTTGTTTCACAGTAGATTAACACCTTGGTGTGTTTGTGATTGTTAGTACTGTGTATTCAGTGTTTTTCACTAGCTTTCGTTTGGTTGGCATGCCTGTTTACCCTCCGTAGCTCACTTCCCTGGTTAGTTTTGAAGGTCTCTTTTCAATCATTGTGCTTAGTAGCTCCCTGTGTTATTTTTTGTTGTTTTTTTTAATATGTATATAGTATAGTAGTTGCAACACACTTCTGGAACAAGATAAGAGACTGAGTTGAAATCAAAAAGAGAAGTGTATGATTTGCCCATCATCAACCCATATAATCAACTTTTACTTGTGAAGGTTTAAATTCTATTTTAAGGTGCAAAGTTTTAAAGACTGAATAGTTTCTGAGTTTTTACTAAATAAACTTTAACTGAATTGAGGGCTTTGGGCTGTGTGTCTATTTGTGAATTTAACTGGACAACAGCTACATACATCTCCTTTTATTGTCTCATCAGCCTTTCAGTGTCTCTCTGAGCTCTGCTGCCTGGAAACGTGAGCTAACTGCATGTGCTACAGGCCAGCACACTCAAACAAACACATACACAGACTGTGTTGTGCAGCCATTGCTGCAGCTTGTTTAGTACGTGACATGAATAACAGAGCAGTGGCAGAGACATTGAGTCTGTCCTTTTCTGTGGACTGTATCTTCTGCATGCTGAGTTACATTAAAGTTTCATTCCACAAAGTGAAATTGTGGATCTTTTTCTCCCCATCATATGCATCAACACACATTCTCATATGTGCCAGTTGAGACAACTAGTATATGGTCAAAAATAAATGAAATTCTGTTCCCATGAAAATGTGTGTAAGCAGTTAAATAAAAATGAAACAAAAATTATTTCATAACTGGCAATTTTATTTTTAATTCCATACTCATCTCTGAGATGACTAAACAGCTGATCATGCTGGAACTCACTGTTCCGAGGGTTTGTGGAAGTAGCAATGAGAGGAAACACAATCTACCAGAGCTCCTACATCAACTATAGAAGATTCTGAAGGTGATATGTCAAAGGGGGAAGGTTGCAGATCAGTGGAAGTGCGCTGAGGGAGTTTGTATTCCCAAAGTGGAAAACTCAAATCAATCTCCCTTCGAAATACACAAAGGAAGCTATTTTTCAGCATTGTCTCCAGAAGACTGACCTAGTTTCTCACCCAAAACAACTATACTGACTTCTCAGTGCAGAAAGGCAGGATTCCTGGAGCTGCTTGGAGCACACTGCTGCAGTCACACGGCTGCAGGTAGTACTACTATGTAAAAGATATGGGTGCAGCTGTGCTTATTATTCTCCATAAATCATCAAAAAGCAGGGCACCATTTCAGTCAAAGGAAAATAGACTGCCCTGGTCATCAGTCTTGTAAATCAGTCCGATAAATCAATGTCACAAATACACAAATCTATCAATTTGATATCATGAATAATAAATAAATTATTAGCTATAACCAAATTGTCATATCAATAGTTAGGTTGAAGGATTTTGGAGTGCTGCCAATCTTTTCTCTTTAGAAGAGATTGGCAGCATTCACAGTTATGCACTCTTATATTTAGGCCAGCAGATGTAAGGTGACTGAAGGAGCGATGCAGGCGTTTACCTTTCAAAGTAAAAGCACCATTTAAATCACACACATAAACAGTCATCTGTGGAGTGTCGTAGTTTCTCTGATGTTTGTGATGTGCAGGTTAGGAAGAAACGTCCGTTGACACTGACTTACTCAATAATATGTTTATTATAAGGAAGAACAGCATCAGTCAGACAAAGACAGTCTGGGAGAATTCAGCCAAACGAACCTCTCCGAACCCCAACTGGAGGTCCCTTTTATATGCTCTAAACAAGGAGGGCAAATATGCAGTCACAACAAATAGTTTCAGCTAAAAAGACTAAAATAGCAAACAGAGGGCCCCGTCAATCTTTCTCCTAGACCCAAGAGCCCCTAAGAGCAATGTCAATCAATATCTTTGACATAGGAATCCTCATAAGGATACCTTCTAAAAGGAGAACACATTCCAGATTCCATATGATAAGTAACACATCAGACACTACAAGAGTATCTGTAGTACCTACACAGCTCATCAGAGAAGCTCATTAAAATAAAAGGGGCCTTGAAGCTCTAATGGTGGATCAGCCAATGCATTTGGGTCCATACCGCACAAACTAGTTGAGCTGCACGTCATGCACCACGCTCCCCACAAGATCAAGGATCTAATCTTGGATTATTATTAAAATTTCAGGTCTAGAATTATTTCTGTGTGGAAAACTTCAGATTGGCATCAGCTTGGAAAAGGAATAATAACAGGCTGTACCATCTGTCACAACAACATTGGTCCCAGGGAGCAGGTAGATCCTACAGAGACTTGACAAATTCCTGTGATCCTTTAACTTTCAGTTTGGAGAAGAGGAACAAGTCACGGGGAGCCGAATCTACTGAGTAGTATTGGTGTGGGGAAAAAAACTGCATAATCACTGCACTGTGACTGGGCACATAGTGTATTGGAACAGATGCATGCCTTGCGCCACAGTCCGTTTGAACTAAATGTTTATAACAGGCTTGGGGAGATGTTTTTGTTGGAATTGCAAGTGGAGATATAACTGTACTTGTATCTGGAATGTATATTTTAACATGTTTCACAAACCTCTGCTGCTCTCTAATTCTTCCTTAAATGTAATTCTTGTCTTTAGGTGGGTTGAGACGATGCCATGAGTTTGTCATGTTGCCGAATTATATATTTGTGTTCATCATGTGTTCTTGTTTGTCCATTTTGAGTTGCATATAAATATGTATAAAAACATGTAATTTAAATAAAAACTTGGTTCAAAAAAAAAAACTTACACTGCTGTGCTCACATCCCTTCCACACTTGTTTCATTTTTTGGGTGATTTTTTCTTTTCTGGCAAAGAATAATTATACCTCCATTTTGCCAACTAATCTGCTTTTTTTTGTATATTTTTTCCCAAAATTCCTTCATGCTCTATATGGACTACTTAATGTATGCAGTTACATACGAGTTCTTACCTGAAGGGAAAGGGGCAGTGTCCATCCTCCTCCCTGGCAGCCTCCCCCTCATGATGAGGCAGAACACCAACATCATCACTCAGCTCCAAGTTGTCTGACATCATTATAATCAGCCTGTAAATTCAATGAAGGGAGAACCACACTAAATTGCAACAATAATTCCATCAGTTAAAAAACAGTAAATATTTAGATGTGGCCAACATCCGGTGAGAAAACAAATGGGCAATGAGAGAAGATTAAACTAGACCACCAGCGTTTTAAACAGATAGTAAACAATGCAATAAGAGGATAAACTACTGCAAATATCTCATACACAAGGGACTGAAGCTTCCTCAAGAAGCAGAGCCTGCTTCATCTCTTCCTGTACTGTATCACCTGTCAAGATGAACTTCAAGGTATTTTCTATCTACCTTTCAAATGCTCTCCAAGAATGGAAATGTTGTTTCACTTAGTCCTGCTACTCCTGAAGTCCATGTCTGTGACATGCCATTAACAAAAAATTGTTTCTCAAAATCCATCTTTCCTAAAAGCCCATACTTCCCTCTAGCACTATTTTCATTCAAAAAGTGACAGCTAGAACTGTTGTGGTGAAACATTTGCATGCAGAGAGAAAAGTGTTGCGTATGTAATAGATTAAAATGGACATTCCACAAAAAAATTAGTACAGCTGCTTGCACAATTTCAATTCCTCTGCAGAATTTTCAGTTTCATTCTGAACTCCAGTTTGGTCGGTTGCAGCCCAGAGTTTGCTGTTGTTCCTTACTGTAACATGCAGATAGCGGAAGGGCAAGAGAATGCCAACTGAGATTCTCTGCCAATGGCAGACTTACACCTGCAATATACGTCCAGTGAATCAGACTGGTTGTTGGACAGTTGTGGATCTAGCAGGATATTTCAGAATGCCAAGTCTTTGTCTAAATCACCTAACAAAGTAAAAGTATGCTTTCAGAGTTTTCTAGCTTGAAATAGAAAGAAGAAAAAGAAAGGGAAAATCCATGCCCCAAACATCCAGGCTCCAGTAGTGACAGCAGCTGCACCACCATCTCACCACCCTAGAATTAGGGGTAAATACCACCCACAGCTGTCTGCCAGACAATCAGTAACAACCAAGCATGCCCAAGGACTGATATAGCCAGTAATCGAATCAGAAGAAGAAATCACATAGCCCAATCAGCCAATGGTGTATCGCACCATGAGTGGGAGCAGCATGCATCCAATGACACCTTCTCTGACCTTACACTGCATTATGAAATTTGCTGCTGATCAGTCAGACATAGGCTATCAAGACTGCTTGGATAAACCAATGAACAAGAGGCAAATGTTACTGTCTGCTAAATCAGTAGTCCATTGGTGGTGTTTTATGGTCCAGGCAAGCCTCTTCTTCTTATTCTGACATCTTAACAATGGTTTTCTTGCTGCAACTCGACCTGTCAAACCTGCAACTCCAAGTCTTCTCTTCACAGTTGAAAACTGAGACTTCTAACTAGGACCACTATTAAGCTGTGATTGAAGCTGTTGTCCTGTGAGCTGCCTATCACCAAGCTGTTGACTCTCAGAAACTTGTCTTCTGATTCCGTTGTGGCTTTGGGTCTTCCAGACCTTTACCTGTAAAAGTTCCCCCCAGTTTCTGAATGTTTTTTGATGGTAAAGAAAACTGTACTCACTCACACCTTGACTTTCTTTGCAATTTCTCTGTAGGTAAGACCTACATTTTTAAGTGTTATGATGGTCTCTTCTATTATAAATTGCCTTTTCGTCATCATTTTTATAGCAATACACTACTTTCTGCAGTACAATACTGTTCAAATAATGCTCTGGAGGGTATGCTGCCATGGTGTGTTCCAACACTATTTTTACAGTTGATGACAAAATGATAAGCCCTCCCAATAAAGTTTTAGTTTTTTTTGTTCAAAAAAAATTCCAAGTACTCAAACAGATCAAGGATTTTTTTAACACAACTTTCAGTATTTTTAAATTAGTTCTTTGCTATGTTTATATGTCTCTTTGTGTCTGTAGTTTGCATGTGTATTTGCTCCTGATGGTGCGTCTTGGCCAGGTCATGTTTGCAAATGAGACCTGGTTCCCAAACATTTTTATCAGGTAAAATAAAGGTTAAAAAAAACAAAAGAAAAACATTACAGTCAAAACTAAAACAGCAAAGCCAGGAGATTCTGCATGTTCAGAACTGCTGGAGTGAACAGAGGCAGAGAGCTACATGTTAACTACTGCAGCAAAGAAGACCACAAAGGCATTAAAGCAAAAACACAAACTTGATGCAGTAAATTAATGACTAGAAGTCATATACCTCTTCAGATAACAACAACAAAGGGAAAGAAACTCTCAGGCTGAGAATGAAATTCTGCAGCTGCTGAAATGAATGAATTTAGGCTGTAGGCAGAAGTAAAATAATATCATTACTGCAGTAGCATCAAACTCATACTCCTTTGTGGTTTTTGCAAAATATGTATGTATGATGTTTGTAAATTCGACTTTCGGCATCATGTGCTTCAAATGTGTAGTTTGGCGTTTTATTTGGGGACAAAGACAGGAATGACGATTTCTTGTGATTTCAACTGAGAGTTAACAGTAATCGGGGAAATAACAACAGCTACCTCTAGGCAGCAACCTACACACTGAAAATGATGAATAAAGATAAAACTTAAATCCCTGAGGAAAATTTCTGGGAACATTCTGAGAACTAGGATCAGCTTTTTCTCAGCAATCAGCATGTAGGTTAAATCATGATTGCCATTTTCATACATCTGGATGGCATAACTTTGTTTTCCAGGAATAAGTACAAGGGCTCTTTTGGAAAATCACAGACTCTATCTCGCAGGACTATGAAGCCCTCTGATACTATATAGTGCTTTGCACTGGTGATTAGGGCTCAGATCTTGTGCTCAAGTAAAACCAGCAGTATCACAGTGTGGAGGTCAGCTGGTAGAAGCAAACATCCTGCATTCAGAATCATACTTAAGCACACCAGTATTAGCAATAAATTACTAGTGCATCTTAAAAATGTAAACATTGTGAAAAAGTTTTTTTTTTCATTTTCCATTTTCCTTTTTTGTTGTTTTTAATTTTGATGATTATGGCTTTTAGCTCATTGAAATCAGAATTAGCCCTTTACTGAACTCAACCAAGAGATACACAGTAATTATAAAGTTTGAAAATAATTTCCTTAAACTGAAAATTTTTATTTTTTAGATACTGTATTTCTGATAATCATGAGCATTACAAGGCATAAGAATCAATTATGAAAATATTTCTCTTTACAGTGAGTCTGGAATGTACAAAATTTCCACTTTCTTAAATAACTAATGGCAAATATTCAACATTTTTTAATGATGTATATTTTTTGAGATGCACTAGTATCTGCAAACCAAAGTATAGAACAAAAAAGCACTCTTTTAATAATTTACTGAATTATAAAGGTGGTAATGGTAAAGGAAGTAACAGGTGGAACTTAAGGCACAAGCACAAAAATGTATACAGCACAACATACACACTTTGGGAATAGAATTTTAAACTATGTCTAACTTCGCAAGGCAGAAATATAGTTTCTGTTTATTGTACATTCAGATTTGTACAAAGAGTTATAGTTGCCACTGCTGTGATAATTAGGTGCATGCAGTGCTTTAATAAAGGGGAGTGAAAGTTCTGAACCTAGAGTGACTTAACTCTTCATCATCAGCCAGACGCTTATTGATCCAGTCTGGAAAAGCCGAGAAAACTCGGTGCAGTCTACTAACACCTTGGTACTGGTCCCTCTACCAATCCAACTGTCACTTAGGATTTTTACTGCAGCATAAAATCCAGGCTTGTAACTAACAGCATGAAACACTACTCCTACTACCATCACCATGCACATTAATTCAAGACATGGTACCTGGGAGAGATCTGCAGTCCTCCATCAGTCCATCAGTCCAGCAATCCAGCAGAGCGGCTCTGTCAGCAGCAGACCTGCTGCATCTGTGGGATCCTCCATACAAGCTGAGTCAAGCTCACTTCATTTAACTGCTTCATGGAGAAAGTGACTCAAAATAAAACCTCAAACATGCTCAGACTGAAAAAAAGCTAGACAGAGCCTCCTGGTGGCGAATGTTATTATGGCAGCATGGTGAAGACATCATGATGGGCTAATCCTGATAATAGGGGCCTTAGCCTAACCATCCTCGTCAAAAAAGCCTTCCCTCCACTACAGGACATTTACATCACCCGGGTCACAAAGAGAGCGCACAACATTATCAAAGACCACACCCACCCACAGCACACACTGCTCACACTTCTGCCGTCTGGCAGACGCTACATGACTGTGAAAGAAAGGACCACCAGACTTAAAAACAGTTTCTATCCTCAGGCCATCAGGCCACTAAATCACTGACGCACCTGTAAGATCCATAAATTGCGATATTTTGCACATATCTTTTGCCTTTGCACATATCAGCGCTTGCACATATCAATGCCTGTTCACAGTGGCAGTATTGTATTGATATTATTGTATTGAGATGCTAGTATTTGCACAAATAATTATTTTTTATAAACTGTTTTTATTTCATTTTATCTTATTTTTGTTTTATTTTATTTTATTTCTTATTTCAGTGGTATGAATTGAACTTGCAAAATAAGAATCTCGTTACTCAGGGAAACGACTTAATTTCTTCTGTGTATATGACAATAAAGTTGTTGAATCTTGAAATTTCAGTCTCCTTGTCACGTCCTTCACAAAAAAGGAATTAAAACAGCTTTTGCCTTCATATTTATCACATGTGAAGTCATTCTGAAGCAGAAACCTGATTTTTATGCACTTAAAACTTTGTGATTTTAAAACAATTTTAAATCTGGCTGTTCTCAAGCTGAACAGTATACATTTGCAAAATGTGTTGTCCCCACGATTCCCTCAAACAAAATTAACTAAAACAGCTTTTGCCTTCATCTTTATCACATGTAAAGTCATTCTGAAGCAGAAACCTGTGTGTAAACATTACACTTTACATGCTGCCGTGTTTCTGATTTTTATGCTCTTTAAATGCTGCTCGTGAGCTGAAATGCACTTTTACAAAATACGTTGTCTCCTCTAATTCCTTCAAACAAAATTTAGTGACACAGCATTTACCTTAATGTTTAGCACGTGAAGTCATTCTGAAGCAGAAACCTTTGTGTAAACATTACACTTTACCTGCTGCGGTGTTTATGATTTTTATGCGCTTAAACCAGTGATTTTCAACCACTGCGCTGCGGCGCACTGGTGTACCATGAGAGATCGTTAGGTGTGCCATGGAAAATTATCCCATTTCACTTATTAAGTTCAAAAAAGTATTATCAAGTTGCACTGACAAGGTAATTAATTACTCTTCCATGTCAGTAGGGGGCAGTAGGTAGCTGACGACCTGTCAATTTAAGACAATAGAATTAGGCTAGTGATGCATGGAAGAGGTACCGATGACAGCGATGGAGAAATATTAGAAAAGGAAAAATATAAACTCCGAAGTGGGCCCTGGACACACTTCTGACCTAGATGAAGGCCCTAGTATGAGTGGTGGTCAAAAAGAAGAAAAAAATTATAAGCTTGAGGAAATAGAACAAAGGTTATCTTTCATTTGGATTCACTTTCACCGGTGATCCTGCTACACCAGCTCCGTTTTGCTTGGTGTGTGGAGAAAATCTATCCAACAGTGCAATGGTTCCAAGCAAGCTTAAAAGCCATCTCCAAGCATAACACTCGACACTTCAAAACAAGAACCAGGACTATTTTGTTTGCCTGCGTGAACACACTGAAAAACAGGCCACTTTAATGAGAAAAACCACAACAGTGAGTGAGAGAGCTCTCAAAGCTGGCTACCAAGTAGCTGAACTTGTAGCCAAATTAAAAAAGCCCTAGACTGTGGCAGAGACATTTATACTACCTGCCTGCAGAGCCACCATAAACGAGATACTTGGCCATGATGTGGCTAAAGAAATAACTTAAGTCCCTCTCTCAGATAACACAATTGCCAGACGTATTGATGACATGTCTGCAGACATCAAAAGTGTTGTTTTGGAAAAGATACACATCAGTGGGAAATTTGCATTGCAACTTAATGAGTCTACGGATATTAGTGGACATTCCCAACTCTTAGCCCATGTGCTTTTTGTGGATGGAGATGTCATCAGAGAGGACTTCCTATTTTGCAAGGCATTGCCAGAAAAAAACAACAGGGGAGGACATTTTTCGGGTAACATCAGAATATCTTGAACAAGAAGGACTTCAGTGGGAAAACTGTACGTGTCTGTACTGATGGAGCAGCAGCCATGGTTGGGTGCACAAAAGGCTTCGTTAGCAGAGTGAAAGAGAGACACCCAGATGTTATTGTTATGCACTGTTTTTTGCAGCGTGAGGCACTCGTTGCCAAGACTTTACCAGCAGACCTAGCCGCTGTGTTGGATGATGTTGTGCACATGGTGAATTTTGTAAAGACAAGACCTTTAAAAAGACGCATATTTGCATCTTTGTGTGAGGATATGGGAGCAGGACATAAAGACTTAGTGTTGGTTGTCGCGTGGCAAGGTGCTGGTCCATGTGTATGAGCTGCGAGAGGAACTCAAAGTGATGCAAAGCTGCTTGCAAGTGATGAGTGATGTGCAAGGCTGGCATACATGGCAGGTATATTTCAGCATCTCAATGACCTGAACACGAGAATGCAAGGCCGAAACCTGCTCACAAATTCAGATAAAATAAATGAATTCCGTTTAAAGGTGCACATCTGTCAGCAACATTTGGAAACTGCAAACTTGGACATGTTCCCATTCACCCAGAAATGGTAAGATATCAACACGTCTGCACTGTGTGAGATAATAGGTAAACATCTGAAAATTCTTCAGGAGAAGTTGGGAAGGATATGACTTTGCCGGAGCAGGAGAAACTAACTGAACTGAGACAAGATCGTGGTTTAAAGCTAAGCTTTGCAAACCTACCTCTGGACAGTTTTGGTTGGCTGGTGTCAATGAGTTCCTCATTCTGGCAAACAGAGAGAGCTGAGCTTTTCAAGCATGACTGCTATAAAAACTAAAAACAGAGACTGAGAGCTCTTGAGGAAGAGCTTCGTCTATGCCTTTCTTCAATTCCTGCCAGGATATCGGCTTTGTGTTCATCTTAACAGTCCCAGGTTTCATACAGAGTGAGTTTAAATAAATAGAGACTAAACTGTCAATATATACATACATACTAGATTAGACCACAGTGTGTCATTTTGATGATTGATTTGAAGATTTTTGGTTGATGGTGTGCCATGGGATTTTTTAAAATCCAATAAATGTGCTGTGCCTCAAAAAAGGTTGATAAACACTGCATTAGCCTTAGCATGAGCATCTCTCAACCTGTTGTCGAACTGCAAGCCAGTCAAGGGGCTTTTGTTCCCCTTGCCGCGTTCTGTGGTTTTGTTGTGACCTTTCGTCACTTCTGGTTGTAGTCCTTTTTCTAAAATTGTAGTTTATCTTGTCATCATACCTTGTGGTGTAAATAAAAGCTTTTAGACTTTTACCTACTCGTGTCGTTTTTCGTACCCTGTGCCTGAGCCTCACTAAAGCACCGCAACAGGTGCCCTGATAATACAAAAAGAGTGATTTCTGGAGATTTGTTTCATAAATTGGTAGCCCCTACAATGTTGTTAAAACAAGAGCATAATCCACTTAAAGAGAAGCCATCAGAACAGCTGATAACTAGCTTGTAAGGTTTGATTTGACTGATTAACTGACAGGGGAAAATACCAAAAACTAGTAACATTAGATATCCTAGATGTTTTCAGTTTTCCTCATCATTAATTGATTAAACACAGTCAAAGCAAACTTCACTCTATACTCACCAAAACTTGCTGTTGTTGAAACAATTATAAGCAGTTAAGAAAACAACACTGAAAAATAGGCCACTCCTCTACTCTGGCACCACCCTGGAATAAACCGAGTGACATTCTCCACTGAGTGTCAAATTCTGAGTGAGGATGAGGCTCTGTGATTAGGAAATCCAAACATGTTTAATTAGAAACAAATATAAATATTTTTTAAAAAATGTATAGTTGAACAACAAACCACAGCTTTTCACATGAATTAAGGTCATTTGAACAATGAAATAATTGTCAGTCAAATGGAGGAATGGTATTTAGACTATGCTCACGGGTTGACATGACAGTTTGGCAAGTTTTGCATTCTTTTTTCTTTATAAATTAACATATTAAAATTCTAAAGTTGCAAAAATACAGTTTGCTTTCATGAATCAGTTTGTGTAAGTAAGAGGAAGTCTATAGATACAGTAAAACAGTGTTACATATGAAAACATTTTACTTAATGTATAGTGATACAGTGTATTTTAGTCACTTGTTATGTTAATGTAATTTGTTTCACTACCGAGGAACAGGTCATTACTGGGTGAAAATATGTTATTATGACATAAATAATAATTTGGTTAGGAGTTTGTTTGTTTTTTTTTCAGCACACAGACATAAAGAAGAAAAAAACTGGCATAGCAGTACCAATAAACAGCATCACCATGGTGTTGTGTATAACAAATGATCAAACTTCAATTGTACTTTACTTCTGCATAAATAGCTTAAACATGATTAACAAAGTTTGATTTAAACATTAGATTTCACAACCCTTGGGTTCTTAGTGACCTTGTACTATAAAACACTGTGTATTACACATTCATTTCTTTCAATACGAGAACGAAATCATAGCATCAAGTGCAAAGCCATTCAGTCTGCGTATCATAAGGAACAACAGCCTAAAATGCATCAATTACCAGGCCCCAGAGAAGGTTGATAGGAGAGCCCTCAACCCTCATCCATGACAAAACAGTGGAATAAGGCATGCTTTGCCCTATAACCATGTTGCAATAGCCACAAGCACAGGAAATGCCACTCTATGAGAAGTTAAAGCAGACTGTGTGCGAGACAAGACAAAAACCTTAAAATAAATCTGCACTAAGAAACGTGACTAATCATTTCATAAATGACAAAACCAAGCATTTCAGTGACCCATTTGTACTATATTTATTGCCATAATGTGGCTTAAATAAGACAAATGGTACATGGGTTAAAGGCCTGAAAATGAGGCAGTTGTTTGGTCAGGAGGTAAATGAACAAGATAAATAAAATTAAAAATAAATTAAGTAAGAACATTACGTCTGACCACCTCAGGTCCCCAGCTAACACTGATGCCAGGGAGGATTTCTGATTGTTTGAGAATTTTTCATAGTAAATTTTAATTTTAAACTGATTTCTCTACCACAAACAGAGAATATCAGATCACAGCTTTGATTACATAGCTCTGTTCCATAAACTACAGTACTATCCAGTCTTGGTGGTTTCTTCAACCCACACTACATTATGTTGCCATGAGTTTAATAAAATGGGAGGAACCTCCTGTCCTGCACTAAAGAATGTGAGAGGTTTCTCAGTTCTCTGGGATGGAATACTGTCTTGTATCCAAGGAGCCCCAGAAGTGGTTGACAGGCAGTCTGGGTATAAACCACCATGTCGAAGGATAACTTGACTCTCCAGTTCTCTGCATTTGCTGCAGAGTCCCTAACTGTGGTGAACTTCTGCCGGGATGACAGGTCACTGCTGCCATGGGTGTTGTTGATGATCCAGTCTTCCACACTGTGATCCAGAACCAGACCAAGGAAGCTGTAGAGCTCCCTGGTCTTTTCAAGTGGAAACCTGGCCAAGTCTTCATACCTAATCAAATAAGACAGTATAAGGGAAACATTAACGAAAAGGAGAGAAGAAGCCAGTTATTATGGTCAGTAATAACAACAATAAATATCATTATGCCCGTAAGTTGCTTGCCAAGAAAATGTAAACACATATCATTTTACATGGCAATTTGAATAAAAAGAAGCAACTTTATATATGTGAAAAAGACAGCATGCTAACAGGGAGATGACTACTATGACTTTATGAGTGCCTATAGTATATCCTAGTTACAAAAATAGGGCAAACTGATTAGAATGGTTCATCAGAGAAGGGCTAAGGTTACCTATAACTGTAAACATAAACTGTATGTCCACAATTATCTTTGTTCTTCATACCTGAGCAGCATGTACCTCCCTTTGAGCCAAGCGGGTCTGGCCAGGCCTGTTGACACAGAGCGGAGGAAATCCTCACACACTGTATTGATCTGCCCTAGGTCCAGGTTGTGGGGTCGACGTCCAGTAGCTCTCCACAGGCGCCACAGCCGGTAAGTATCTCGAAATGTCTCAATACGAGAGGCCAGGATGCCACGTGGATCTCGAACAAGTTGGACTACCTGAGAAAAATGAATGCATTTATTACAACATCAGAAACGGCACAGATGTCTGAATGTCTCCCTTCACCAAAATGTCTTTAAAAGTCTCCAGGTAAAGCTCCCATTAACAAGATAAAAGACAGTATTATGAAGTTATGCAGTATGAAATCAATCAGACAGACCAACGCAATGGAATCATACCAGCCACAATGCCCATCAGCATGCACGTGTAATTTAGGGGCCACAGGAATCTACGCAGATGAATTTCAACAGAATTTTTACTTTGACACTCCTGCAATCACTTCAAGGAAGTACAACATGATCCCCAAGACTGCCTTTGGACCTCAGCTTCAACAAGATTCAAGAATTTCTATTTATCGCATATGTAGTGGACTGAGGTGCTGAACATTTCAAAGTAACACACAGAGACTCCAGACACCCTTTCTCAGAGCTGTAAATTTGGTAAGAAGCCATTTCAGAAGACAGCTAACCCAAAACTTACATCTGAATGGAGCATCTGCAGATTGGATGTTTACCACAAAATGACCACTCACAGCCCTTTTGGAGACAACGGTACGTCTCCTACCTTCACCAGAGCCTGATAAGGGTCATAAAGAGTCAATTGTGAGGAAAAACACATCTCTGGAGGACAGAAGATTGCAGTCTTCATAGCGACCTCCTGACCTTTCTCTCTCCCTAACATTTTCTATACCACAACTAACTGAACAGTTTAAATCTTAAAATTAAGGAACTGCAGCATCGCCGAAGTTATGATCCCAACATCTGGACTCAATCTGTGATACCAGGTTAATCAGGACCAATATTTTAGACGAACACATCGAATCTGAAGTGTTTCTGGAAGTGGCACTGACATGAAACACAAACAACCCCCCAACCATATGAGATAAACATATTATCTTTGATGTCATTTTAATTATATGTTCAGTGATATTTCAGATCTTTGATCATCACAGATACCAGTTGGATTTGTATGTTAAAGAAATAACCTCAAATTAAGTTCTAATTGTATTTGATCTCTGACCTCCCATGGACAGTGAAACTCAACAACACCCCTTGAGATGGACACACCCGTGACTGGTTAGATGCTAATTTGAATTTGTCTACAAAACTTTCTGTGTAAAAGAAAGTCATTGGAATCAAACTTGGGCTTAACTTTAAAGAAACTAAGGTTTTTTTAACATTGTGTTTTTTCTATTGTTTAACTCAGGCTAACATTTACGTGGGCTTATTAATTGATTATTTTTACTCTGGCTTTTCCATACAATTGTGAAAGATCCTTTTCTATAATTTAAGGTGGATTTTGTTTTTCAATGTTTGACTTAAAGGTGGGCTTCTTAATGCAGCCTCAAGGGGGCACAAGCCAGTGTCCTCCTGCTGGTCCCAAGCCCAGATAAATGTAGGAGTTGTGAGGATTGTGTCAGAAAGGGCTTTTCAGCTGATTGAAGACTCCGTATAGTTATCACTGCATGACTCTTTGATTTTTCTTAATGAGGGACATAACCCTGAATCTAGAGAACCTAAATGCATTTTCATAGTTATGACTCTCCTATAGCACTGCATCTTCACTCTGAAGTTTCCAGAAGTTTTTGTGATGTCCGGCCAACAGCAAATGCTTTGGAAGACACAGCAATAGCCAAACAATCAGTCATAAAGTTCATGGTTGCCTATCTACAAGACTGTGTATAAGGAAGTGAGACATTCTGCTGGTAGACCCTTGACACTGCACAGCTCAGAGACCCATGGCAGAACTCATCACATGGCAGCTACATAAGGCTTTAGGAGGTCACAATCCTGAACTTACCATGAAGGACTTTCAAGTTCCACAACAGCTGTTTCAGTCACTTTTCAACACACCCAAGGTTATGTTAAGTATACAAAGCAAATCCTGTCTCTGCTCCAGATTGGGTTGATGTCTTACTAACTTAACATTAAGCATCATTTTAGCCATTTTATTTGTAACCCTAGACAACAGACTAGTAGATCTCCCTCAGACTATCCTTGCTTTCACCATCACCCAGTTTTATTTACTTTTGTATTTTTACCTTATCCCCTCTCACTGTATAGCCTTTGTTATTTACTGTCAGTTATCAAATTTTGTTATATTAGTAGACATAAGTTGATAAGTTTATTTATTTAGGCCACATTGTTCTTTAGTGCTTTTCTTTGTGTGGAAGCTAAGTTAAATCTAATCAGAATCTGGTATGTTGCATCAATGTGTCTGCACATGTGTTGTCTCTGAGGAAATACAGTTATCACTCTATGTTCAATCTATACCAATTTAAATGCATTGATTGGTCGTCTAACCCTCCACCACTCAGTCCACAATGCACTCATCCAGTGAAGAGATGTTAAGTGCTGCCTCGTGACACAGTAGTACAATACTAACCAGTCAATACAATAATCAGTCACTGATTAAAGCAGCTGCTCACCACATCTGTCATCACTGAATGTGCTGTTTGAACCACCAAACAAGCCTGTATTCATTGGTGTTGTTTTTCTGGAGTGAAAAATAACATCATTTTTTAGTGCTTTTACACAAAATTTAAATCACCTTATATGAAAATGTGTAGGACAAAATGTATTCTCAAATGAATTGAGAAATGTCCATGCAGAAATATTACATAATCTAATAATATCTAATCTAACTGATATTTGACCAGCAAAAATATTAGAAAAGATCACTGTAAGATACCATATATATAACTGACTTTCAGGAATGACTGGTAAAATGATTTAAGGGTAAGCATCAAGACACCAATACCACAATCAAGTATCGCTCAACCAAATCCAGAGGCTGGAAATGCCCATCTTTAGAAGAAGACAGTTCTTTCCCAAATCACAGAACCAAACAGACTGCTCCCCCAAGAACCAGATGAAACCCTCCTTGGTACTGCCAGGACGAACGAAGAGACTACAGTCCTACTCCTGACAGATTACCTCAAACAAAGTTCATCTAGATAAGGCACATAATTTATCTTTTAAGCAAAAGTACTGACACTCTATACTTATCAGATTTAACATATTCAAATAGAAGAACCATCACAATGACCTCAAACGTTTTAGCTACCTCAATTTCAAAGAGAAAAATGTGCACCCTCCAACCAAGTGGGGGACAACCATGGAACAATAGTCTGCCACATTAATTAGGTTCTTGATTAGCTGACTGAAAGTGTTGTGTTGCCATGTAGGGTGTCTGTTTGATTCTTACTACTATTTTGCAGTGCCTGATGACATCAACAACACCGTCATCTGAAATGGGGGATATTGTCACGGCTGCCACCTGATACCTGGGAGTGGCAGCTTCTCCTCCCTTCCCTCGGGGGGCGTGTGTCGGTGTGTGGCATGCAGACAGGTGCTGCCACTTGCAGTCAGCTGTTCTGGCACGAGAGCAGGTGAGATTACCTCATTACCCTTCATCTCCCATAAAGAGCCAGACGCCGCCACTGCTGGATTCCGGATCGTAGCGATAACCACAGTCAGTATTGCTAACCTGTCAGTCTAGTCCTCTGCTTTGCTTCGTGTTTACCGCCTTCTCCTTTCTTCCAGTTTTGGGCTCCTGCCTGCTCTTCTACAGCCCTGGTTTCCCTTGCCTCACCTGTCAAGTTGGACCACTGGACCACTTCCTCATTCTGCCTGCTGCTATACCATCATGATTCCTCACATTCCTCAATTCCATGGCTGCACCTGTCCAGCTGTGCAGCCATCTCCGCCACACGCCTTCACCACCCGCCTCTCATCCCCGGGTTCCCCCTTCTCTGCCCATTTGTTCAGCTAAGTTCCCCGCTTGCTTCCAAGCCTGTGCAGTGTAGATATTCTGGCTCTGTGTAGTCCTCAATAAGCTAGTTCCGCCAGCCTTGGCCCATGCCTGTAGAGCTAATTCTGTCCTGTTTACTTTCCTGACTTGGTATTACTGTGTTCGGGTTAGTTCAGTGTTTCCAGTCAGTTATTTCTACGTCTAGTCTATTGATACTCTACTCTGCTAGGGAGTTCTGTCATTCCTGAGCTTCATTTGGCAATCCTGTTCCAGATTAGAGTTCATTACTTCCTGTACTATTGTTTGTAAATAAAATTATATCTTTTTTTACTCCTACGCCTGCCTGTCGTGTCACCATTGCCTGTGTTTGGGTCTGATTCATTCGTAACAGATATGTAGTATTAATTAGCCATATCTGCCTTTACGCAAAAAAGGGATGATTTTCGTCTTGCTTCTTTAGCTTTGGAATTAAAGATATTTATAACTCTCAAAATGTCACCAGAAACCACTGCGATGAACACAACAATTACACCAATACATACCACACCAGATGTGGAACCCAAAAGAAAAGCTTCTTTCAGGTCTGCCAGGATGGTGTCGAGTTCATACTCATGAGATGGCCACAGGAAAGTAGACCTCCAGGGAACCTCACAGCACACATGTTCAGACAACGATACACAGAAATGTGTATTAAACCACATTTTGACTGAGTGACTGGCATAAGTCCCCTTTCACTATAGAAAGTACAAACAACCAAAGGGCCACCAAACACACCATGACCAGCTTTTGAATCTGCAGGAAGTGATGATCAAAATCTTAATAAGGCACAACAAAGGAACCCCACTCACTTCGAATCATTCTTGGCAACTTACCCTTTGTCATGAAGCACAGGACTCACACCAAACTCATGTCAAGACCAAGAAAAACAATTATTTTATTTTTCTTGAATTCAGTTTTTGTTAACGTTAACTCACCAGAAGAATTACAAACATTGATTTCAAAAACCTGTGTATGATCATTTACGCAGGACTGTTCGTCTAGATCTATTAGTTTATATGTATGTTTATGTGTCCAATAACAAGTTTTTAACAATGATTAAGGTCCATAGACTGCTTTTAGTCTTGTTTTAATTGTCTGTCTACCAGGAGTCCTTAAGTTTTTCTTGACATCTTCTAGAGTTATTGGTAAATGCAACAAGAGTTCTCAGGTAGAGTTCTTTTTCAAGTTTTTTTTTTAGACTGGTCAGTAGGCGTCACTCTGTCCACCAGTGTTCAGACCCCAATCAACAGGCTGATCGATCAAGAGATCCACCAATCATTAGTTATTGCTTCATTGCCACTGACAACCTGGTGCAATTTTCCTTTCTTTTTTGTCTTTTGCACAATTGAATATTACCAAATGCCAAATCAGCCTACCACCAAATCCGTGGCTGCTTGAGGAAGGGATGTATTCATCCATTTATCTCAAAACACAATATTGCAACAAAATATTAAATTGTCTATATGCCAGCTACTTAGCTTTTCACAATTTTCCTCTCTCCTTTAATGATTTCCTCAATCATTCCTGAAACACTTCTTGACTGTGAATTAAGAGAGAGCATCATATACAAATTATTAGTGTAGTCTTATCTAATTATTTTGCTGGTCGAATATCAGTTTGGTCATCTAATAATTCTGCATACAAATGCATAAATCCATTTGAGTATACATTTTCCCTAAAAATGTGACAAACAACTATGGAGAAATAATAAATCAGCTGTCACTGCATGGTACAGTTAAGCAAGTAACATACATTCATGCTCTGTGGCATGTATAAAAATGCTGAGTAGGCCAGTTGACTCTGACTTTGCATCAAGACACCAATAGGAAAGAGGGCTCATTGTTGAGGCAGAGGTGACAAAAGCCACTGTCCAACCAATTTTTCAAAAGAAACAGTGACTAAAGTGACACCTACATTTATATCTCTGGAAAAGACATCAGTAAACAGGACTGGAAACTGTGCTGACAGCCCACATTCCATCATTGTGATGCTTGTGCATCAGTGTGATATGTAAGGAAAAACAGAAGATCAACTTTTGACCTTCTGACTAAGAATGTCAGTGCAGGCCATGATCACACTGTCAGCAACAGCAATTTGTTGAAAGTTATATAGGGATATTATAGTGTAGTATATAGATGAAAATGAGTAGGAAGGCATGTGGCTTCATAAAAGTGAACATGCAGGCAAGCAAGGCAAAAATTCAGGGACAAGGAAAATATTTTTAGTCCAAAAACATTTCACAAAAAAACAAAAACAGAATTAAAGTCAATGGCCTGAGTTCTTCTAACACCTCTCTTGTTGACAGAACAATCTGAGAGATCTAATGCTGCAATTGATGAGGTAATAGAATGTGGGAGTGCTAAGTGCATGCTATGTGCATGCTCTCCCCACCAAGCCTGCCACCTCCGGACTACTTCAACCCCATGGACTCTGCTACTCTCCCTCCTCCTGGATTTCCCCTTCTTGGACTCCGTTTGCTCCACCCTATTCATGGATTTTCCCCAGCCTGTTTTCCCCCTCAGTTTTCATTTTTCCCATCTCGTGAGTATCCCTACCCAGCTTAGTTTTGTTAATGCTGTTCAGTTTTGTAAACTTCCGTTTTTGTATTCACAGAGTTAGTAGAGTTTTAGTAGCTTGTTTAGTTCTGTTTTCCCCAGTTCAGTTCCCCATTAATGTATTGGTTTAGTTGTTGGTTAAATAAATCTCTTTCTGTTATTCACTTGTTGGCCAGTTCTGTGTGTCTGCGCTTGGGTTCTCCTGCTTCCCCCCCCCCCGTAACATCCAGAGATTCTCAATTCAGACCAAGGCCCAAATTTTGAGTCAAAATTTGTAAAAGAATAGTGCAGTGCCAGTCCTACAGTAACACCATCTAGTAATATAGCTGTCATCTTGATTTCAATCACTCACCTTAACTGAAGCAGTAGGCCCAGAAACCACTACTACAACTCAGTGGGTAGGGAAACATCATAGGTAACTAGGCTGTGCTTATAGTAAGCAGCCAAGAGAAACAAAAGATTATATTGAAGGACATCCAGAATGTCCCACTGCTCCCAGGAAAATGTGTGCTGGTTGTACACCAGGAGCCCGTAACAAAGAGACGGATACAGAGAAATTTAAGTGGGAGGTGAGAAAACCAGCCCCATGTGGTTGTAGCCTGGCAGTACTCTGACCACCCAGTGTATAAGGTTATAACCTGTAGGCAAAGATGGCCCACAACATGTTCTACATTGCAACAGCTTATGCCTCTGCTGCCCATGATTAGCCACACAACTGCTGGAGACCATGGAACTTGTTAAGTCTCACAGCTGACAAATCCAAATTAAGTCACTAGTACTCACTTTCACCATTGTCTGACTCACGTTCAAATTGCAAGTCTCAAGTCAAAAGCTCTGACCTGGATAAATCAAAACGACAGCACTTACTTGGTCTAATTTAGTATAAATCAAACGGTACTTAATAATGACTATTGGAATTATTTCTCTACCTTCAGGTTGAGTCTTGGGTCTTCGATCAGTGCTCTGAGATCAGTGATTTGTGAAATCCGGACTGTCTTAATAGCTGCATGGCGCTTTGCTCGACAGGCATCGGCAGCCAGTGACACGTTGAGTGGCCCACACTTCCTCACACACTCCCCCTCATCAGCCAGCACCAGGCTCTGCTCCTTTGGGTCCAGAGAAGCCTCACATACAGGAGGGGAGCACAGAGAGCGGCCTAAAGACGGGACACGTACAAAAGAAGAGGCGGAGACAAAATAGCAACGCATTGCGAAAACAGCTGCATACTATGAAGAAATGAATAGAGTGCCGACACATGTCTCTTACTAGCTCCTCGTCTGAACAGCTTATCAGTAGAGTGCTTCGCAGGACGGGGTTGTATATAACTTTCTAGGCTGTTAAGGTGACAGTGGTACAGTGACCTCAACAGGTCTCTGGCAGCTCCCAGCATCGCCCTCCTTTCAGCCAGGTTTCGACTCTGCGCCAGCCGAGGAAGCAGTGCCAACTGGACATGGTACAAAGGTTCAAACAAGTAGAAGACCTGTGATATAAAAAAATAACAGACAATACATAACCATTAGTGTTCTTCCACTCACAACACTCTTAAAACTGTAAGCAGAATTTTCATGGGGAAATCAATAAAACCGTACAGCTTTTTGAAAATATCTCCAATGTAATTCAGTGGTTGTTATCACATTTTGTTGATAAAGGCAAGTCACTTAGTGGCTTTCAAAGTCACTGAGCTGATTATTTTAACAGCAGCGCGTATATGCTTGGAACGCTCCAACCTAGAAGGCTGCTGAAATACTGACAATGTTTTCTGCAGTGTAGAATCTGCAGATTATCAAAGTCTCTCTCTCTGCTGCATTTTTAGAAAACAAATGCAAAGCAGACGCAAAATCCATTTTTTCCTGGAGTCTGTGTAAAGCTTCAATGAATAACCAATCATATGATTTTTCTGAAATTTAAGATAACTTTCTAAATCTTCATTGTTTTCATAATTTTGAAAATTAATTCAGTGTCACAAATGAAACCCTGACTAGGGCCACATAAATGTTATTACATTTTATCTACTGTAAAATTACATTCCACTTTGTGGTTACGCATTTTTGTTGAATTATGTTGCTGTTGTCTATTCTAGATATTTGTAAAATCAAGTTGAAAAATCTGTGGTATTGTGAAATTCTTATGTTTTTACATTGAAGACTGTGCGGTTGAGACATCTTTTTAGAACTGTGTAAGAGAGACTGTCTGGAATTTGGTGATATCAGAGCCATGATGGTGTATGACACTGTATGACTTAAAAACTGGGAAAAATATGTGCCATGGCCTATCAGATATACATGTCAGAAGAAGGGATATGAATTTGGCTGCAAATTGGGTCCACGGGGTCTCGGGGTTAATAAGGTTTGGTGTTAATATGTGCCAATACATTTAATCGAAACAGCTTTGTGACATGTAAAAGTGATGATTATGTCACGCATTGGTCCTCCTGAACGGCTATCTTATCTCTTTAATGTGTTTGTAGATAAAACTGGGAGTTGGTGGGGTCAGACACACTGTTGTTTCAGAACTGAGTCTTATTATAGGTTGTCTTTTCCATGTTTTTTAAAAAATTGTTCAACATTTAATTTCAGCCTCCTGGCTTCTGTCAGTTTTTCATGAACTTGTTTGAATGGGTCGTTAGTTCTTATTTCCTACTGTACAGGCATCCGATAATGTTCAGCTCTATGAGGGTTTGCATTAAAAACTAATTCTCCAGAGAGTGAGCAGCCTCAAAGATGAAGTGGTAAAACAGGGTGTGTTCCAATATTTTTGGTGGTATATTATTCAGTATGCCAGAAAATAATCTTGTATGTTTCAACACACAGTGTGTCGAACACAGTAATTTGTAGTAAGCAAGCCGGCATGCTTTTGTGGGCATTCTGACACACAATCCTCTGAGCAGTAACGTCACATAAGTCTCCCATGTGAGTACAAACAAGCATAAGCTGCTGGGAGCGCACAGATGACGGCTCATTTCACACTACAGACTGCGATGGACATATGAGGAAGGCACAATAATATGACCAGGTTCCTAGTTGTATGCATACGGCATCCAGCAGTTTGTACTTCTTGAACATAGCTATTGTAAATGGTAAATGGTCCACACTTACATAGCACATTTTAAACTTAGTGAGATTCTTTTTCACTCATAGCTAGAGCTGCCAGGTAAGGTGATTGCCTGCCGTCATGAGCCATTTAGGGTTCAGTGTCTTGCCCGGGGGCCAAGGATCAAACCATTAACGTTACAATAAGTGGACGGCCTGCTCTGCCACCTGAGTTATAATTCTCTGCAACAGATTTCAGTGTAAATTGGTTTGAGAATTGACTGACGTGCTAATATGTACCTTTTACTCAGTTTGGGCTTTGAAACTGATTAGGCTCCATGTAAAAATATGTACTGATTTAAGGTACATTAACCAAATTTAGTGCACGTGTTCAGATTCTAGCTTAAAGCTTAAAAATGATGCCTGTCTTTTTTTTTTTTTTTTTTTTACAACACATCTTGTAATATATGAACAAAAACTTTGTTTCTTTGCAAGAAATGCTCAGTGGCAAAGAACATGACTCTTCTACTTTTTAAAATGACTTAAATATAAAACGTCAAAATGTTTTAATAACAATAACAAAAGCTACTAAAATTAATTCAGTTTGGTTACATTCTTGAGGTTATATTGAACATTTAATTCTTGATTCTATCTGTAAATTTGAGATTTTGGTGAATATATAAATCTCATTCACATTGGTATATTAATAATTTAGCCAATAAAAATCTCAGAATGAAATGAAATATATCAGGACATATTTTAATTTTAATCCCTTCTGAAATGTTGATTTAATACTCAAGTCCTTAGCTAGCTAAAGAAGAAAGCATGGTCAGAGTCAACCTTTTTTTTGCAATTGCAGAGCTGTATTTTTAGACTGCTGACAGATCATATGAATCCATACAAAATTCATACCTCTGGATGCTGGTTAAAAAGCTGACCCACAAATGAAGATCCACTCCGTGTGGTGGCCAGAATGAGGATGTGGGTTCTCTTTTTGGTATCATAAGTTGGGAGGGGGAAAGAGCGGGAGGAAGAGTTGCGGGAGAAAAGGCCATCACAGCCATAACCCTCAAGCGTCTGCTGGGTCACTCGTGCCAGATCTTTGGGGCTGCAGTTGACGGCGTGTCCTGTGGGTGCCAAGCCCACAGAGCACAGCAGGCCCAGACGGCTGGTGGAGAAGGTGCGGATGGCAGTGTACTGGATGGCTATGGAGGCTAATGCTAGCAGCACCATGAACTTCCAGGAACACTGCATGATGGTTGGACAGAGGCATCAGGAAGCCATATCACTCTCTGCCAAACATGGGGGAAAAGACAAAGACACAAGGAGGATAGAAGGCAAAGATTTTAAGATTGTTGCATTTGTTTTTTTTTTTACTGTTTGGTTCACTCTTAGCACTTTCTGCAGTCATGAACTAATGCACTGCTTCTTCCTATTTGAATATCATTTGTTAAGAAAAATGGCCAACTGTATCTCAAATAGGTCATGTCCAGTCATGACATGTTCATTCATTTACCTTTCCCTTTGAAACACTCACTAAGTTACAATGTGATTCGAGGTAAGCACACTTTGAAATGATTATTTTTACATCATAACGTGCTTCATTGTGGTAATTTTTGAATCTACTAATGTTAGTGTTTAGATGTATTCAATTATTGCTCAATATGTAAGGCATACTGTAATATTTCTCTTTGTATTTTTGAGCCAAAATTATCATTTTCTAAATATGCCAGGCCACATTTAGTATTTTTGTTGGTTAGCGATATGTTACTTAGTAATATATGATCTTCCTATTTAACTTGATAGAGAGAAAAAAACAACACAGTGACAACAACGCAATGCAAGAGATAAGGCGGTGAGCTACTCTGGGGCTCTAACGGAGACTGCTGCTGGTTAGTCTATCTGCCACAGTCCTGCTGTGGATCATCTACCGCTGCTGCATCCACACGCCGCCGTCCCCTCCACATCCAGAGGCCCGCTTCCACCCCGAGCACCGGAGCACCGCTGCGCCCGGAGCCTCACGGTGCGTTCCGTTACCTCTCCCCTGTGTGTCGCTGTCAGCAGTGGGCGGGCTGGATGTGGCTCCGCCGCTGTTCCAAACACCGACCTGCGTCTGTCTGCGATGGGCAGCGGGAGGAGGACATGACGCAGCGGCCAGCAGACGAGTCAAATCCAAATGTGACCTAAATCAATGCTGCAGTTCTCACATCCACATCAACAGGCTGCAGCCCGGTGCTGGACAGACGTGACGACGGTCTCCGTCCACCGCCCACATCCTCCCTCTCTACGGATGCACCGAGCGCTCCCCACTCCCCTCCCCTCCCTCTCCGTAGACCACAGTTTGGAGTTTATTCATATTTTCATTCTTATCGTAGTGCTCATACTGTTGTGAGCTGGAATTAACAAGAAATACAAAACCTGGAGGTCATTACAGGGACCTAGACATTCATTGTTATTATTATTATTGTTATTATTATTATTAGTAGTAGTAGTAGTGGTATATAGGGTTAGGGTACTGACAACACTATGACTCCTGATGACGATTCGTGTTGGTGTTCTGTCGGGTTTGTGAGTTGTCTGCTTGTTAACGTGCTGCTGTAACAAAGTAATTTCCTGTAAATAATTTTTTAAAAAAAGTACTATTCGATTCTAGTCTAGTCTAATCTATATACTGCAGGGATTATAGTTTAGGAATCCCTAAACTACAACCCCCAAGGTGCTTCATATGCTGAATGAACAGGCAAAGGCAAGGCCAGGAGGTTTCTAATGTTCTGGGTCCTCCATCAGACTTCGTCCTCCTCACCACGTTCACTGGGCAAATGTGTTGCATCTATACAAATAAAAAAGATAGCACCTAAATCAGAATCCATCTAAAAGGAACGAAATACACAACTGAGGAAAAAAGTAGCATTAAGGACAACACAGCTGCTAGCCTCACGTTTCGTAAAGGCTCCCTCAAGGTTAGCTTTTGCAAAGAACACTCCCTGAAGCTTGTGTGAAAACCTTCAGAAAACCCTCAGGGAGCCATTACTTTCCAAGGGTTGTTTCTATGACTGAGAATTATGACAGAAGCCAATAATTATATTTCATTGTATCAACTGCACTATACTTTGTAACATTACACATTAGTGTTTTACACATGCATTCTGCATGTTGCTATGTCTTAATTAAAATATATTCTATGTGTTGTTTTTTTTACTGTGCATTGCCAGCTGGTTTCAGTGTGGCTGAAAAGATGTCTGAAATGTTTGAAAAAACAGCAGCAGAGTACAAGGAATTAGTTTCTCATCCAGTGGAGGTAACAGAGTGATAACACAGACTACCAGCTGTGGAGGTAAGTGATACAAAGCAAGTATGTTCAGTTTACTGTCACGTTACTATTCATACTCATTTTCTAATTTCACTTATTATACAATGCCTATAAAAAGTATTCATCCCCCTTGGATGTTTCACTCTTTTGTTTCTTTTATACATGAAATCATGGTCAATGTAATTTGTCTTTTTTGACAAGAATTTGCAAGAAAAAACTTTAATATCAAAATGGAAACAGATTTATACAAAATCTTGTCAATTAATTGAAATATATAAGGTAAAGTAAATGATTGCCTAAATATTCACCCCCTTCATGTCAGTATTTGTAGGTTTGGCTGCAATCACAGCACTGAGTCTATGTGGATATGTCTCAGTCAGCCTGAACATCTGGACACTGCAATTCTTCTCCGTTCTTCCTTGCAAAACAGCTCAAGCTCCGTCAGGTTGCTCGGGGATCGGGAGTTAACAGCACTTTTCAAATTCAGCCACAAATTTTCGATTGGCTTGAGATCTGTGCTTTGACTTGGCCACTCGAGAACATTCACCTTGTTGTCTTTGAACCATTTCTGTGTTGCTTTTGCTGTGTGCCTGGGGGCATTGTCTTGCTGGATAATAAATCTTCTCTCAGTTGTAGTTCTCTTGCAGACTGAGTCAGATTATTCTCCAGGATTTGATGATATTTTTCAGCATTCATGTTCCCCCCAGTCTTTACAAGCCTTCCAGGACCTGCTACTGAGAAGCATCCCCACATCATGATGCTGCCACCACCATGCTTCACAGTGGAGACTGGTGTGTTTATTGTGGTGTGCAGTGTTTGTATCTTTATCTGTTGTTATCGTTTTATCCCACGGAGGAGATGCACTCAAAATTTAGTTGTACATATGTCCAATGACAATAAAGGCATTTGATTTGATTTGATTTGATGAACACCAAACATAACATCTAGTCCAGGGATGGGCAACTGGCAGCTATCAGCATAATTTGGTGCAAATTAATTTCAAATTAATATCTGATTCTTCACTGCTTTTGAAGCAACAGGCTGCCTCAACCACAGGTTTAATTTTGCTTCCAACTGCTAGAGGTGGAAGAGGCCTTTAGCTTACCTAGTAGCTGCTCTCTTCTTCATGGAACACAGGATTTAATCTATTCATTGGAGCAACAGAGATCTCCGCGCCAAAACGGAAACTTGACCAGGAAAACCACATCTTTCAGGCAAGATGGGAAACAGATTATTTCACAGAGTTCCAATGTGTTTAGTGTGTCTTGAAACAAAATCAGCTATGAAAGATTTTAAGTCGTCACTACAAACACAAATATGAAAAATACACCAGAGCTGCTTCAAGCTGCTGTCGTTGCTGACCTCAAAGGGAAAATTCATTGACAGCAGAGCCTTTTCACCAAAACCACCACTGCACAGGAGTCAGCTCTCAAGGACTCATATTGTTACCCTTGAGCTCACTAAAGCAATGAAACCCATGTCTGATGGCAAGATGGTGAAGCAATGTGCAAAAGAGATGGTTAAATCTTTCAGAGATGACAACATGGCTAAAAACTTTGAAACGGTATCTCTGCACACTGACGTGAAGAATTTTCGACATTCAAAATCATATTGAGGACAAGCTAAAAGACATAATGAATGGCTGCAAATATTTTTTCCTGGTACTGGATGACAGGACAGATGTGAGTCAGCTCCTCACCTTCACAAGAACCATTGACAGTTTATTTGAAGTGCATGAGGATTTATTGAAACTGGTGTCTTTCCATGATACCACAAAGGGCACGAATATATTCAGTGCAGTAAAAACAGTAGTAAATGAGCACTGGATTCGATGGACTCCTCCATCAGAATGGAGTTGACTGCCCCATAGTGCATCATACATCAGGTGGGTAACTACTGATTTGATTCTCCTTAAGGAATTTATAATGTGTGTGCAAATTATTTTCACAGTCTTAATATTATTTATTTTAATTTATTGGAGGCTCCATTTCTTAATGATTTAACTAAACTCGGTGGGATGTCCAGTGAGTTGGAAATCTTTTTGTAGCCATCTCCTGACTTATACTTTTCAATGATTTTTTTCTCTAAGTTGCTTGGGGTGTTCTTTTGTCTTCATGCTGCAATTTTAGCCGGAATGCTGATGAACCAAGTACTGGACCTTCCAGATACAGGTGTTTTTATACTACAATCACTGGACACACATCAGCTGCACTTAAGTGATCTCCATTTCATTAATTGTGACTCTGCTTGCATCAACTAGGTGGACCTCTGTTGAATTAGGTCAGTCACTTTAAAGGGGGTGAATATTTATGCAATCATTTACCTTTTATATTTTTAATTAATGATACAATTTTGTTTGCGAAAGATTCAAACCTCTGTGTCAAACAGTAAAGCCACAATTTTTTTTTACAAGATAACAGGTTTGTTTTGGTTTGGCAAAATTATCAAAAAATTGTTACAGGGCTTAAACACTGAAGTACTTGTCATTGCTATACTGTTATACTTTATACTATAACATCCTCTTTCGTGCATGTGTGGCATAAGTGGCAGCAGTTCCTACTTTCTTTCTGTCTTTTGATGCCTTTTTAAAAATAGGCCTACATATTTTTTCTTTTCTCCACCAATCTTGTACAGATGTGTGCAGTTATGGAGGTACAACTGGTGAGGCTAGTTATTTGCCTTTTGCTGTTTTTTTTTTTTCAATACTCAAATCACCATCCAGTGATCAGTTCAACTATCTGCACTGAGCTGCACCTGCATACTCCCAACAGTAAGGCATGAGATCCCCAAGGAGATGGAAGAGGGGATGCAGAGCGGGAGTAAAGCGTCCGGGAAAGGACACGATGGTATAAACCATGTTTACTGTCTATTTTTATGGGAAATGTAAGATCTTCCTTAATTAGAGGACCAAGCAGCACTAAGCAGGCTGAAGAGGGAGTACCGGGAGGCTAACATCTTGTGTTTCACGGAGACTTGGCTGAATGATCGCACTTCAGATTTGTTTGTGACCCTGGATGGTTTTCAGCTTGTACAAGTGGACAGAGCAAAGAAGATTGGTAAGAAGAAGGGAGGAGGAGTAGCGATGTTTGTCAACAACAGATGGTTCCGCTCTGGGCATGTTAGTGGTAAACAGCAGTGCTGTACTAAAGATATCAAACTTTTAGCAGTTAGCATTCGGCCATACGACCTGCTGAGGGAGTTCTCACGTCATCACGGTAACTGTACTTCCACCCCTCAGCAGATGCTGCTGCAGCCTGTGAGCTCTTACAGCTACAGACTTTACATCCACAGGCCCTCCTACTTATCTCAGAAGACTTTAATCATGCATCTTTGTCTTCCACTCTCCCTACCTTTACACAGTATGTTAAGTGCCACACTAAGGACAATAAAACTTTGGATCTGTTGTATGCAAATGCCCAGAATGCATACACCTCTCCCTCCGCTTGGTCACTCAAACCACAACTTGGTACATCTGCTTCTTGTCTACACACCTATGGTGAATAAAGAACCTCTTACCATTCAGAGTGAAAGGAAAAGTCTGAGGAGGCCAGTGAGAGACTGAGGGACTTTTAAATCAACGGTCTGGGAAGGACTGTGTAGACTTTACATGGAGGACATTGACGGTCTGACCCACTGTTTCGTGGACTGTATTGATTTATGCATGGAGAACACTGTGCTAACCAAGAAGGCATGATGTTTCTCCAGTTACAAACCATGGGTGACCCCTGAGCTAAGTACCTGCTAACAAGAGGAAGAAGGCCTTTGGATCTGGTGACAGACAAGAACTGAGGAGGATCCAGAGGGAGCTCAAGAAGTAGATCAGGGTTGGCAAGGACAGCTACAGGAAGAAATTGGAACACCACCTGATGCAACACAATGCCAGAGAGGTGCAGACAGGTCCGAAAACCATCTCAGGCCAGAGCAGTGGGGGATGGAGGCTGGAATCGGGTGAGCAGAAACGGGCAAATGACTTGAATCTGTTTTTCAACAGATGTGATTCAGGCTTCACTCTCTCCCTCACCAACCCTGGACCCTTCCTACATCACTACTGACAAGGTTCAAGCTATGATTGAGTTGTTGGGGTCTTGCATGGCTGATTTAACACAGAGGACAAGCTGTTTCCACACTGCTTCAGTTTGTGAGTTAATGTATTCGATTTGGAAGGTCAATGACTGATATCTCAGGGATGCAGCACTGTATCCCCATCTTTTGTTGACAGAGACTTTAAATACATCTCATTATTTAATATTTCTTCCTGAGGATGACTGACATTGATGATGAAGAAACGAAAGTTCATGAATGTTTATGATTTTTATATTAAAATATACACTAAAGGGCTAGTAGAGGTTGCTTATGCCACGCCGCAGTTTAGTTTCATAGTTATAGGTAGCATGTCTGAAAGTGAAGTTCTGGGTGACTGATAAAATGCTTTTTAGGTTAAATTAGGTGATTTTGCTAAATACATCTCTGGCACTTAGACCTCACCAAGGACATAGTAAATGAAAAGAGCAGGGTTCAAGCAATAAAAGGATACCAGTAGATTATGTTCTGATTTGCAGTCATAGATATAAATACAAGTTGGGTAGGAGGTGGGTTTGGCACTTTAGGTTTCACAGATGCACTATGCTGCCACTGTGTTGTAGAGTTAAAATTATGGAGAACCATCCTGTTCTGTGATGGCTCGCACAGGAATACACACACACACACACACACACACACACACACACACACACACACACACACACGTATATATATATATATACAGCATTCCTGTGTAGATACCTGTGGTGTAACTTCTGTAAATTGGACCAACTTATCATTAGCTCTGGTGGATGCATGCTGGTGAAGCTTTCAGATGAGTAGTTTGGCTTCTGTGTTTCTGCTTTGTTCTGTGCGACAGTTAATTCTGTAATCCTACACCCATTAGATTTTCCTAGCCCTGTGTTATTCGGTACTGGTAAGTTCCTTGCCTTAGGTATGTTCTGTCTTTTGACTTTTAAGTCTGCTTTTTTGTGTGTGTTGGGTGCATTTAAAGCTTACCTGAGGAATCAAATTTTCTTTGTTGCATTGCCTCTTTCCTTCTTATAGGTGATTACAATTGACTACAGCTGCTGACTCTTCTGACTCAATTTAAATAGGGCCCATTTGATACACTCAATAGACTCAGCCACAAACACTACAATGGGACAGTCTAAAGAAGCTGCTGTAACATAGGTGTCAGTGTCTACAATCAAGTGTGTTTTTCATGGCCATGGGCTGAGAAGCTCCCATTACAAGAAGGAATCCCTTCCTTGGTTACCTGCCTCTCTCTCTTCTCTGTGATGGCCTGGTGACCTGTCCAGGGTGTCCCCTACCTTCACCCTAAGTCAGCTGGGATAGACTCCAGCCCCCCTACGACCCTACAGAGGATAAAATGATGTAATAGATGGACGGGGGAATATTGTTCTTGGCTATGTGTGTAAGAGCAACTACAAACACGAGAAAATTTATTGTGAAACTGATATTTAAAGAGTAAAGTTAATAAAATGTTACAATGACACTTTCACACCAACAAATCCCATCCATTATCTTTTTTTGCAAGTAAACCTGCTATCCAGGCAAAACCATGAAATACCAAGTCTAATGACAGCCCCATAAAGTCCTTAAAGTTTTTTTTTTATTAGAAATTTGTTGTTTTACTGTACCTCTAATTTACATAAATTTGCCATAAATTTTTAAATACTGTTTTTAGGAATTGTTCACCTAATGATTGTACAGGTACAAAAGAAGTAACGTTCCCATTCACCACAACAAGGACCTGGGACTTGATAACAAGCTTTAGCCCCTTTCAGACACACAATCCATTCCGGTAACTCAACATATCGGCTTCATGTCGGAATGTACACCCCAGTTACATTTCTGTAAAAGTCGCACTCGCAATCTTACTAGGTCAGACTTAGCGGCATTTTTGTATTCCTTCCAACACGGCACAAGTTCTAAACTATATGATCTGGAGCTACACGTCGCTTATCAGCAGCCACTGGCCTCATCGCTCTCCAAAGTATCCTATCCTGCCATCCCCAGCCCAACCTCTCCCCCACCCTCCTCACCCCCACGCTCACCACAACCAGTGAAGCAGATGGTTGCCTTCAATAAGCCTGGACCTGTCTGAACTTTTTTTTGTGTGTGTGTCTTTCCTGGTAAAGAGGAGAGTTTTTGTTCCTTTTCTCTGTTGCCAAGTGTTTGCTCAAAGGAAATTTAGAGGAAACTGTGTAAAGTCTTCACCTTATTATCTGAAGTGTTATGAGATGACATATGTTGTGAAATGGTGCTAAATAAATAAATCTGAAATGAATTAAATTGAACGTCTCCTTGTTCATTTTAGATATTTATCCAGGTTATTTTCTACTGGCTAGATCTTTGCTTGTGTTGTATCTACTCTCAGATGCAGGTTGCTTTGGATAAAAGCATCTGCTAAATTAAATTGTAGAATTCCTTTAACAATTTTGCTTTTAGTTTTTGAATCTCCTGGTGGACTAGCTCCTGACCATCAGATTTTTGGTTAAATCTGCAGCTTCTAGAACCCTATGATCTTCTAACACTAGTCTCTTGAATCTTTTTCAGAATAGAACTAAGATGCACAGAGATGCTGCATTTTGTGCTTTTGGCCTGCAATTTTGTAACTGTCCTGCCAGAGGAGGCCAGAGCATCTGGTCTTTTTAGGCTTATGTTTATGTAGATTGTCAGTAGTTTTATTTTATTGCATTTGTCTTAATTGTTAACACTATTACTTTTTTACCCTCTTTGTTGATATAAAGCACTTTGAGTTGCACTTGCTGTATGAACCGTGCTATACAAATAAAGGTATCATTATTAGGGTCCGAGCACCACCAAGTGGTGCAAGGAACCTATTGAAACCCTAGGAATTTTTTTTTTTCATCGGCCGGGAAATCTGCATTTTTGACGCCCTAAACATAAACGAAAACACATGAAAATCTCACCACACACACCAGGACTGGCGAAAAATTTGACATTTTAGGGGAATGGCACGCGTGCGTGCCTAAATGGCTCAATAACGCTCCCTAGAAAACTAAGAAAATTCAGCCCCCGGGCCACGTTTCACCTAGAGCTACGAAATTCAGTACACATATGTAACTCGTCAAGACGCAGAAAAAAACCTCTTGCATCATTGCCCATAATCCAACAGGAAGTCGGCCATTTTGATTTATAAATCATATTTTAGACAATTTTGTGTCATTTTTGGACATTTTCCAAAATCTATAAACTCAAACAGTGTAACCCCAAGAGAGCTGAAATTTGGCCAGGATGTACTCCAGTTATGGGTGATCAAAAGTTATTAAAATGCTCTGCAAAAGTCTGAGGGCATGGAAATGGCGAGCCACGGAATGCGGCCATTTTGAAATATGATTCATATTTTGTCATTTTTGGACATTTTCAAAAGCTATTAACTCAAACAGCGTAACCACGAGAGAGCTCAAACTTGGTCAGGATGGACAGTCATGGCTGATCAAAGGTTATCAAAATGCTCCGCGAAAGTCTGAGGGTGTGGCCATGGTGACCAGCGGAATGCGGCCATTTTGGATGTCTCCCCATGAAACAGGAAGTGCTGTCTAACTAGCCTGTACATGCTCCAATCTGCCTCAAACTTTACATGTGTGATCAGAGTGCAGCCCTGATGAGTTCCACAGACCAATATACAGTGAAAGTGATAGCACCACCTGGCGGCCACAATCACATCTAGAGGCCGATATACACTCTCAGTTGCAGTGCCACCTGGTGGATATGCGTGGGACAGCTGGGCCACTCGGATGCAAGGACGCGACCAACGCTGCTTGCAGCTTTAATTTTACCTTGTGGTTCTCCTCACAAAATCAGTGTCTTCCACTGATTCTGACAATATTCTACATTTTGAAACAAATATCCCCATTATGTGCCATAGTTACACTCAAGTTTTGAGTCGCTACAGACATATTCCAGTCCTTAACAGGGTATTATTTTAACCCAACCATTATATTTTGATTCCATACCAGATTTTTTTTAACTACCAGTCTGTTTTGCATTCATAGAAACACTTTAATAATTATTTATAAACAGGTGGTTAGTCTTTATATGTTTAAGAGAGTGGAAAGAGTGTATCTGCCATCATGGCCCCAACTAATTAATAAACTAACACAATTAAAACCACTAATAAAATATTTCATATTATATGATGTTTTTTTATTATTAAATTAGACATCAATATAAAAATCTCAAAGAAGTCTAAACAGCAAGAAACAAACAAAGAACAAAAAAAAACATTAGTCTTTGCAGAAAGATGTCAATATGTGGCTCAGTTGTAAATATATTTTTTCACACCTGAAGCAAGTTGTGTCTGTTTCACAGTTCTTTTTGTTGTGTGTTTTAAAGTGATAGTGTTCAGGGGTTCATTTGTGGTGATAGGTTAGTGCACTTTAAAAGTCTATGATTAGACAGCGACTTCTCTTGAGATTTTCCCTGCTAACCAGCAGCATTACCACATTTTCAAAACAGAAGCACTCAGAGAGTGCAGTGCTCTGCCAAAGCTGCTCAGTCGTATGATTTCAGACAGATGAAATCTTCAAAAAAAATCGTGGTCCACAGCTGTTGATTTGCACTAGGATTGCAATCATGTGACTGTCAGTAGGTAACGTAGTGTTCACTGGTTGTCATAGTTACAGTGACACTGTACTATTGCCGCTATCTGGCAGCGATACAGAAATCTTTAACAAATCAGTTGATATAAGCCACATCACTGCCAAAATCTAATCACTTGGGCCTTGTGTCATTTCTGACCTTCCCTGAAAATTTCTTCCAAATCCGTTAGTTCATTTTTGAGTAATGTTGCTAACAGACAGACAAACAGGCAGACAGATAGACAAACCAACACCGATTTTCACATAACTCTGCCGCGTTCCTTGGCAGAGTAATGAAAAACAAAACAAAAAGTTGGAACATGTTCAGCAAAACACAGTGATGATATATTATCAGCAAAACACACTATCAGCTGTAAAAGTACTCATTATCTTGGAGATATATTGTAAGACTGTAGGAATCATTTAATATCGTAGCTGGTGGAGTCGGAGCTAACTATAGCAACGCTTATTGTTTTCCTGCCACATTGGTGTGTGACACAAGGGTGACACCACCCACACATTGCACAAAATGCAACACCACCTACAGTATGTGTAGGCTGAAGATCCATCTCTAATGCTTTTCTGATGAAATGCAAACAGTTTGCAGGTGCTGCATACCTGTAATTTTCTCAAAGGTTATAAATCCAACACATCGACCTCTATCCCCAATGTATTTATGGAAACATTGGATTTTGTAGAGCACTGGCTTTGTCCATTACTTAGAACATCTACACACTAAGCTACTAGTGAATGTTTCATCTCCATTCATTTAGATACTGGATGTTGAGTAGTGCGTTCCGACCCCACTGGCAAAAAACAAGCCCCAAATTGTGTGATGACCGAAACAGGCCCTATCGATATTGCATAACAGACAACTTTCTTTCTTGCCCTTCAGTCACTGGTCCCTTCCTGTTGACAATGAGGGTGTTTCCTGACAACAACAGACTCCGCCCCTCTGACAAACAAGGTCCCACCCTTGTGAACAGACCACGTCATAAGATCAGATCACATCAGATCAGATCAGATAGGCCTTTATTAATCACACAGTGGGGAAATTTGGTGTTAAAGCAGCAAAGATAGTGCAAACATCTAAGGAATGACATACATAAATAGAGAGATGTGAGAGGATTTATTGATCTTCATCTCAGAGAACATTTGCTCACAGGGGTAATGGGGGTTCATGTTCAGGACATGGGAGCCTGAAGTTGGAGCTTTAGCGTTGTGCTTGAGATAAATGGTGCAAACTTGCCTGGCTTGCCCAAAAGAGTCAAACTTGGCCTTCAGTGCACCATAGCACTCTAATTCTTTCAGCTCTAACTGTTAGTGCAGCACTGTCCACATTAATTGCAAAAGGGTTTGTAAAAAGGTCAAATTCAAATCTCTGTAGTGTTGTTGTTCAAATATTGTTAAATAAATAAATAAATCCTGCAGTTCTAGAGTGCTGAATCTGTAGCATTCTATTTCAATTCAATTCAATTTTATTTATATAGCGCCAATTACAGTCAAATTGTCTCGAGACGCTTTACAGAACCCATATGCCTGACCCCCAGAGCAAGCCAAAAGGTGACAGTGGCAAGGAAAACACCCTTTTAACAGGGGAAAAAAAAAAAAAAAAATCTATCTATCTATATCTATCAGTAGAATGTTCAGAATCTGTTGGTGTCATCCAATACCATATGACATCACAATGATGACAGAGTTATAAAAAGCAGAACATCTTCACAGGTCTCACATGAGCAAAGTCAGTTCGAAAGACACAGACAACCAGCCTGTCTACGCACCACAACGCAACAGAATGAGCTCACGGAAAGATACGTCCAGTTTGTGTGCATTACGCAAACTGCATCGCTACAACATGCTGGCCCAATATAGAAAGATCTCCAAGGCACTAGGAGATGCCACCACAACTGAGGCACCAGCCAAAAATGTGACAGGCAGTACCAGCATCACTGCCCACCGTTGCAGTAGCCAAGTTTCCATACGAAAGAGGAATTCCTCTGATTTGTGGATCCTGCGCAAACAACAGAGATACCAGCTGTTGGCCTGCTACCGCAGAATCTCAGAGTCAGTGGAAGATGATGAAGAAGTTAAACCTGCGGCACAAACCGACTCTGAAGCAGCTCAGACAAGAGACTCAAACAGCTGCACCTCTGAAGCTGCTGAGACAAATGGCTCACACAGGAGAGCTATTACCTCCATGGATTTGTGGACACTACGTAAATATCGCAGAGATGAACTGCTAGCCAACTTCCGAAAAATCCCTGATTCACTGGATGAGGAAGACGATGTTTCCAAGGCAAAACCTACCATTGGAACAACTCAGAGCAGCAACCCAGGAAGCTGCACCTCTGGAGACCCAGACATGAGAGGAGCCAATAGAAGAGCTATTGGTTCCATGGATTTGCAAGCACTGCGTAAATATCGCAGGTATGAACTACTTGCCCGCTACCGCCAAATCTCTGATTCAGTGGAAGACACTGAAATGACAAATGAAGAAAAAGAGGATGGATCCAAGCCAAAAAAAGACAATGGGGCAACTGAAAATAAGGAACAGAACCGCATCGTTCTGTTTAAGAGAAGAATGACTGACGAGCTGTCCCATCTCAGCCGTCGTAGAAACCAACAGCCCAACAGAAATTCCTCTGATATGTGGGCAAATCGCAGACATGAACAGCGTGCCCAGTATCGAAGAACGCTGGATTCACCAGAAATTCAAGGACACAATGTGCAGCACTTTTTTGCTGCTCTGCAACGACGTGGGTCTCAAGGAGACACTGGGGTGAGAACTGCAAGACAAGAACCCCACACCAGCCGCAATGCTGCTAAACAAGTCGCACGCAGGCAATGGATTGTTGGCCGTCAAAGAAACCAGGGTCCTACGCAAGACAACAATTTCTTCCGTGCACGGGCTTGGCAGAGGTATCCAAGATACCAAAGGTTCACCAATCCAAGGTCCACTTGGTACAACAGACCAGCGTACCAAGCTGATTATTATCATCGCAGACCCTTAGATGCAACCTTTTACGGAAAGACATCTTGTGCAGGCTTCACACAGAGACAGCACACTGGCAACTTCTGCTGTCACTGCAAAGGCCAAGGAAAAAGGGCCAACTATTACAACTACCAGCAACGGTTCACACCACGGCGGAACCACAGGGGCAAGTTCAACAATGAACACCGGAGACGGTCACCGAACAATCTAAGTTCCAGTGGAAATTTGCCTCAGCAAAGAGACAACAGAGCCAGAATCAGTAGTGGCCCCCAGACTGGCCACCAGCTGACGACAAATGTCCAGCAATCAAGTCCTAAGCTCCCTGATGCGATGAGCGCACTGATGTTGGCAATGTCCAACATCACCCTTTAATTTCTTTGAACTGTTTTAGTGTCAACACCGCAGTGGTGGTGGCACTGTTGTATATATTTCAGTCACTACTGTGTTTGACTAGCAAAAGAAAAGAACTTAAAAAAATAAAGTTGTTTGCCACTCAGTCATTTCTGGAAGTGATACTTTTTCAGAATATTCAAAACACAAAAGTGATTTACTTTACAGAAAGAAATTTTATAGCAAACAAAATAAAATTTAAAAAAATGTAACTGAATTGATTGCATTTCATCAATGGATACATGAACATACAATTAACTAAATTAATAGTTACTCATGTAGTGTTCTTTAGGCTCTGTGCTCCAGCACATTTATTGCAAAAGTAAAATGACAGACACTTGTATCATTGGTGACAGATAGATGCTGTCACTGTTCTCAAACAAAAACCTACCCCTTCTTCTGATTGGCCAAACAATGGCCCTAATAAACCCTGTCATAAAGCCTGTGAAATACTTAAGTACCTTTCCGGGACTGACTGGGGTCAATGTAACACTTAGCTGCCTTAGCTAACAATACCAACAACATGTTGCTGTTGTTATTGTTTTTGAAATGTTTTGTAAATGTATTTTTGTACTTTCTCCATTGTAGCACATTGAGATTCTGTATGTAAAGTGCAATATAAATTAAAGGCATTATAATAATAATAATAATAATTATTATTATTATTATTATTATTATTATTATTATTATCCATCCATTATCTATACACCGCTTATTCCTCACTAGGGTCGCGGGGGGTGCTGGAGCCTATCCCAGCTGACTCGGGCGAAGGCAGGGGACACCCTGGACAGGTCGCCAGTCTGTCGCAGGGCTACATATACAGACAAACAAGCACTCACACATTCACACCTACGGGCAATTTAGAGTAATCAATTAACCTCAGCATATTTTTGGACTGTGGGAGGAAGCCGGAGTACCCGGAGAGAACCCACGCATGCACAGGGAGAACATGCAAACTCCATGCAGAAAGATCCCGGGAAAGCCGGGACGCGAACCAGGGACCTTCTCGCTGCAAGGCGAAAGTGCTAACCACTACTCCACTGTGCAGCCCTATTATTATTATTATTATTATTATTATTATTATTATTATTATTATTATTATTATTATTATTATTATTATTATTACCAAGCATTTCTCACCACATTATGACAGGCTGCATGTGAGACCACATGACTCAGGCTTTAAACTACTTCCTCCTCATATCATGTACAGATGTTGCATTTTCCACAACTTAATTGAGTGATTGAGTGGTTTAATGATGATTGGTGAGAAGGAAAAAATGACGTGTGTCTGCGTCAACACAATAAGAAGGGTTCCGTTTTTAGTTTTCTGCACTTCATATATGTTGGCAACTTTTAAAAGTACAGTCCCCCTTAGTTTTCTCTAAACATGATGTCATAATGTTGGACCTGAGATGTTAGAGCATTTTTGGCTCATCTAGTGAGTTTTCTGTGGAAAATGTCAAACGGGAATATTTGTGACTTAAGCACATATGTTCCTGTTTAAGTACTTCATTTGCTAAGTTATTTAACTTATGCGCATGAAGTAATTTCATCTTTTTGCATTTAAATGTTTATTTCAAAGAGATGAACAGTTTGGCTTCTACAGCTGGGCTGACAATAAAGACAAGTAATGAGAGAAGATGAATAACTAAATTAAGCACGATCAAGCATGAAGTACAAACAGCTTCCTTTAGGAGCTGGAAAAGCTTTCACCATATTGAGAGCAAATCATTTTAATTATTTAATTTGCTTGCTGTATATTTTGGTGATTCAATATATGCACAATAACGTTCATACTGGTAGAAAAAGTTTTTTTTTTCCAAGTTATTTACAATTTTGATTGTGTCAAATTTAGCAAAATCTAAAATCAAAAATAAATCAATAAATGGTGACTGTGTCTTCCAAATACGGTATTAATTTAATCCTGCCTTATCAAAATGAGCATTTCTGATATCCATAATGTTTAGGATACGTTACACCTCATCTTTTTGGATTTCTCGCCTTGAAACAGGAAGTGCTGTGTAAGTAGCCTGTACATGGTCCAATCTGCCTGAAACTTTACTCTCTCAGTTGCAGCGCCACCTGGTGGATATGCGTGGGCCAGCCGGGCCGCTCGGATGCGAGGACCCGTCCAACGCTGCTTGCAGCTTTAATTGGCATTATTATTAAACAGAACACGTGAGATAAAACGTTACCAAAAATAACAATTTATTTCTGTTATATTCTAGGGCATAATCAATAATCTGAAACTGAAAAAGAATTGTTACTTCATGACTAAATTAGTTACAGCATTCTAAACATATGTTTGGCTCTGTAAAAACAAATGACTAAATGCATTATAAAATAACCAGCTAATGTGTCACCTGGAACCATTTCAACTATCTGAGTGCACAACCAGTACACACCTGGAGCCAGGTGATTATGAATATGTAATTTTCTACTAAAGCTTTTTTTTTTTTTTTTTTTTTTTTTTTTTTTAGCTCTTCAAGTGGTTTAAATGTTACTTTCTGTCTTCTTTGTTATCTTTCAGTGTATCGGTGTTTCTTTATACAAAGGATGTGGAAAGTAAGCTGCCACATTTTTTATTTTGATCACAAGATGGCAGTGTTGCATAATGTTGTCTCACCAAGTGCATATGGCGCTGCTTTTTTTGTTGCCTGAAGATTGACGTAGTGGATGGTGTTGTGAAAGTGTTACGTAAAATAGAGGGCAAGTACACACATATGTTGTTTATAGCTGCATATGTCAGTCCCTTTAAGAAGACAATATTTTAACAAGATGTTTTACCCTTCAGATCCTATTTAATGTACTGGAGATTTTTTTTGATCACTGTGTTCTTCATTGCAAAAGTAAAGTTAGTATGCTCAGCTGTCCAATTGTACATTGTTACTATAAAAATGGTACAGGCTTTAATTAAAATTGTTTGGTCTGGCATTCTCAAGGAAGCCCCACTTGCATAATCTCTTTGGAATCTTGAGCATAATCTTTTGGAATGAAAGTGTCCTTAGAAATTACACAGTGTACATTTTGAGATATTTGTGGGTTTATGACCGTGGGAAATGTAAATTTGATTGGTAATCTTTTCTTTCTTTCGTTTGGTCAAACAGCCAGTGCCTGTTGCTGTATTTTTTTTTAAAATTGTTTAATTTCTGTTTTCATATCAAAAACTACCACATTAGTGATCCATGAGTGCTAGTTATTGTGCGCTGTAATTCAACAGGCTACACAGCAAACTAGCCAGTGTTGCAGACAGTATTGCAAGGTCAAATGTGCACAAGACAAACTTGAATAGTGTTGTGTGGATCTGTACAAGCCACTTTCTTTGTTTCACATTTACTCTGACCTTTTTTTTCCTGCACAAAACAGACAGTGATTGGACTGTGAGTAGACACTGTATTCACTGAATTTGGCAAAAACTATATTGGATTAGAATAACTGAATTTGATTTTAATATCTTAAAAAATACATTAGATTCACAGATTAACTATATGTGTTTTTAGTTCAGATACTTTGTAATAAGGTGAGCTGCCATGAACACTGCTTACCTAATGCTACATGGAACAAGTTGAGGACTGCTGTGTTGCGTAAGGGACGGTGAGAATTACTGGACTCTCTGAGGAGCAGACAGTGCAACAGGCTGCCAAACGAACAAACACTAAACGTGGACAGCCTAATCAAGAGCTGATGCTCATTCTCCACTGTTCCTCCTCTTCCTCAGTTTGCCGCCACTTTTATTAAAGACAGGCATGCCTCTTTGCTCCCACTATCGTGACATTTGCCCTCCTTGACTACCAGAGAAGCATTGAATAAACACGTGGCTCTTTACCTTAGCCAAGACTTTGGCAACCAAATTCTTAACACTATTTCACGCTCAGAAACCGCAAAAGTTTGTGAAGTCTTTAACCTTTTCCAAAGCACCCTCAGTTCATTGTGTAAGACACGATAGCAGGGCTCAGTGTGACCTGCTACAGCTGCTATACAATTTGCCACTCTTGCATTGAGACTTTTTGAAGTCTAAAGTCTCTTTTCACTTTAAAGCTTGACTGTCAGCAAGACTCCCAAAGACTAGCCAGTGCAACATTGTTGTGCATCGTACATCTGGGCTGTGAGCATGTGACTTAGCAGCATTCATAGCTGACTAGAACTGGTACACTTTATGCTAATTGGCAGCATCCAGAAGTAAGGCTTACTGTCTTACTAGTTAACATTATCTATATTAATATGGATGCGTAAATTAATAGTACCCTGCCTCTGGATAGTTCCATTTGGGAGCTGCTTCTTGATCACTTTTACCACTGAACAATGAAATGATAAGCTGAAAAATATGTAATGTTATACAAAGGTGAAAAGAAAAGTACATAATAAGAAGCAGTTTTTGAAGATATTACACTTAGGCTCCTAATCCAGATGATTCAATCCAATGACTATGAAGAACATTATAGAGCTTTTTCTGATACTGCTTATTGCACCACAGCTGAAAGAAAAGGTTTAGGTAAAACCCCCAGGAAGACACATCTGTTGGCAAAGGATGAAATTCATTTATTATAGAATCTCTTGCTGTTGTGTAGCATCTACGTTACATTTTAATTTATTCAATATGTAACAGTCCTTCATCAGTACTTTAAGCAATGAAAAGTGACTTGGTAGAAGATTGGGAACAGTATTCTGTGGTCCTGCAGCCTTTCTAATGGCTGACCAGCTAACAGAAGCAGTAAATTTCACTAATGACTTTCCAATGGTCTTTAATTCTCCATTTAGGAGGAGAGGAAATGTCAGGGCCGATGGAAAGGTTAATGTAACTTTCACCCACTAATAAACATGCCTTGATCAAAGAATAATGCAATTAAAAGCTTTCTTTTATTTGGTGGACATACACGCACTCGTGCACACACACACATGCACGCGCGCACACACACACACACACACACACACACACACATATATGGAGAGAAAGAGAGCGATCACAACAATTTCCCAATTAGATTTTCAATTTTGAACTAAATGAATACAGATACATTTTTCAGAGGAAAGGGTGATGAATATACAGAGGAGAAATTACTGAAATTGGTCGCAAATAATATAATGTATTTAATAATCACAGCACATTAAAGAGCTGATATTAAAATCTGGCCAAAAAAAGGGAGTGGTAACAACAACTTGAAAGGAAAGTGATTAAAGGCTAATTATGATTCTAAATAGTGGATGATGCTGTTTCAGTCGCTTTTGCTAAACTAAGGGTAAACTGAGCTGTTTTGTGAAAACCAGAAGGAAATGGATTTTGGGGCCTCAGCTCAACAAAATAAGTAATTTATTTTCTGCCTCTCCATGACCAAGGCTTCAGCTAAAGTTTTAGAAATACTGAAGACCCAGGCTATGGTTCCCAAATAAAGACAGTCTTAGGGGTAACAAAAACTATAAATCATGTGCATTCAGTCTGCATTTATGAAGGGGTAAACCGACACTTTGGCAGCGCATTGACATGCATCATTCCAGAGTCACCATGCATTGACATAAGACATTACTGTCCTATATTATAGCCTTAACTCTTTGGAACATTTCTACTGAACTCGGTTCTTGGATTTGCACATCTTGGTCTCTTTGTCTTTAGCATGTCTGTCTCTGTGACCAGTGTAGTGTGTGATATGAATATAAAATTACAGAGACCAAATGGCACCACATTACACTTCTGTGTGAAACATGTCCAATGATGGATAAGGTATTTAGATCCCCTGCTAATTTAAATACCCTCAAATTAAAGCTGAAAGTCTGCACTTAAAGCACATCTTGATTATTTCATTTCAAATCCATTGTAGTGGTGTACAGAGCAGAAATGCTGAAAATTATGTCAATGTTCAAATATTTATGGACTTGACTGTACATCAGTAGTGTACCTGAGCAAATGGACTTAGTTACATTTCACCTTGTTATTATGGTGACATTGTAAAGTTTTAACCAGTTACTTTACTATTGCTGAAAGGGGCCCATACATATTTTGTGCAAACACTAATGCAGCCAAATTGTCTAAAGGCCCTGTGGAGGATGACTAAGATGCCGTTCATTATTCACCTACCTTCTTCTGCTCCTCCGGGGTTGGGTTGAGGAGGCAGCAGATGAAGCAGGTCATGTCAGACATCTCTATCCTGGCAACACTTTTCTGAGGGTTCCCAGGAAGTTCCAGGACACATGAGATGTATATTCCCTCCAGCAAATTCTGGGTCTACCACGGGGTCTCCTCCCAGGCGGACATACTTTGCAAACCTCCACAGGAAGTTTTCCCGGAGGCATCCCAATCAGATGTCCAAACCACCTCAACTGGCTCCTTTCGACGTGAAGCAGCAGCTCTTCTCTGAGTTCCCTCTGCATGCCCGAGCTTCTCACCCAATCTCTAAGGCTGAGGCCAGCCGCCCTCAAAGCTCATTTTGTCCGCTTGTAGCCTCAAGTAGATGTTCATTATGATCTCCATAAGCTCCCAGAAAAACTGGCAGGCTGAGAAGAGACTAGAATTATCGTAACCATACCTGAATTCCCGGTCAACTGATATGCTTTGGCCCCAAGAGACTCACTTGTACATAAATTTCAGTTGTTCACCTACAATTCTCATTTATGGGAATTAGAGCTTGATGAACATTTTCATAACTTTATGTAGACAACTCAAGGGCCTTCAAACTGATAACTGCAATGCAAGAAAAAAATGTAGCCTTGTCAGTGATTTCAATAGGATCACTTTGTTAATGCAGTCAGGGTGCCAATGTAGATGGCTTAACTTTTGCCCCAAGACACTCAGTGAGGTCCAGCAACCCTTCATACCTGATCCAGAAAAGAATAGTGATTTAGTATTTCACAGTATTGCTACTGCTGACAACAATCTGAGGCAAACTGCTGAGCTGTTTCACATCAACTGAAGCATGCCATCCATTCCCCCACATTGTAGCACACACATGCACATACACTGACACCCTGAGCACATGCAGCACACCAGCAGAGGGACTGTAGCAGCAGCTGGAGGCCTGCTGACCCACAGAGACAAGGACTGCTGGAGTGTGTGCCAGCATGGAGGACTTAGTACACTCTCAGTCTGTGATAATCTTTTTTCCCATTTTCAAGCCAAAGAGTTTAATTTTTTATTTATTCATTTATTTATTTTTACCAGGGAGAGCTATATTATCGGATTATTCATATAATTATTACCTGCAACTGCAATCTGCAGTCTTAGCATATTTCACATTTTCGTTTTTTAACAGCATTAAACCCCTCTTTTGGTGTCACTATTTAGTAACTGTGCTTGGACGGTAATATTGCTGAACCTAATAGAATAGAATTCCTGCACAGGTTTTTTTTTCTTTTACACACAGTAGCTGCATGTAAGAGAAAAAAAAACATGATTGGCACCTGTATATTGTCACATTCTGCCACATTATGTATTGATTTATAAGTAAATATACAATGAAATTAGGCAGCAATCCTGTCAGTGCATTCAGAAATCAGACAATTTAAATCACATTTATTTTTTCAAAATTAAGTCACCTTTTAAAAAAATCACAGTATTTCTAAGTATTTCTCATGAACAATCAAAAACAAATATTTTGGAAGAACTATATTGAAAATACAGACCTTAAAGTAGGAAGTCAGTGCAGCAAAAGTAAATACACCTGTGATCTCTGAAACAACATGGAATACACCTTAGATTACCAATTAGCCTCACTGCATAGTTTCTGCACGATTTTTTCTGATTTGCCTGAAAGTTTTGTAGCATAAAATATGGGTAATTATAAAAATATTTGTAAAACCGTAGCTCAATGCATTTTTCAAAATAATTTTTTGAATAATGGTAGACAGCCTAATCCAAGTAGGACAGAGTTCAGAAATGTCAAAATGGTTTGTGCATTGTCAGTTTCTTTGTTAATGAGTCCTCTTTATTACAACTGACCCACAATCAGAGATTATTTCATTTATTTTCAGGTTTTTATCTTTAGCAGTTCCTGAGATATTGTCATTCAGACACAATCTTAAATTTCAATGTGCGAAAAGATTTGCTGAAAGTGGGTCAACGGGCAATTCATGATAAACATGTCATGCCCTCCTGCTCCAGCTCTGCTTAGTGGCAGCTCTCTCTCCTTCCTTTCCCTTTTCCCTCTTGTAGGCTTTAGTGAGGTGTGTGTGAGTGTAGAATGTGTGCAGGTGCAGCTAATTGGATAATTATCTGAGTGAGGACACCTGCGGCGGGGAGTGGTCTACCTGCAAATCCTCTACTCACTCCATCAAAGTCAATCTTGGACCACTACTCGACGCTGGACTGTCGAACAACACCAGTTAGTCGACCGAGGCCACTATTCTGGCCTGATTTTCTTGTTTTATGCTCTGTTAGCCAGTATTTTCCTCTGCCTCAGTTCTGTGACCCTCTCTGCCCACACCACTGCCTCCTGCTGAAGCCTCTGTGCCTGTCTTTCTGATTCCAACCTGGTTCAGCTCTGATTCACCTCCTGAATCCTCCACCTGTTTCCTGCACCTGCAGAAGCATTCTTTCCTGCCTTGCCACACACCTTCTCCATCAGTCCGTGTCAGCGTTGTGTAGTGTTTTCATATTACACACCATGTGCATTTTTCCAATTAAGTCTTGCCTTTAACTTTCCTAGCTTGGTCATAACAAGTCCTGGTCAGTCACCCCTTGTAAAACTATATCAGCTTTTGTAAGATTATGATCTGTCTTGTTGTTTGGTAGTTCGTGTTTTAGTACATTGTCCTGCAGCTTCCATAGCTGTTTCCATTTGTGTGCACTTCACCCTCCGATCCCTAGTAGTCTTCCCTTGGAGAAACCAGCCTAGTGATGTCAGTTCCCCTTCCCCTTCTCCCTATCACTGCACTGTATAAGGACCAAATGGCTCAGGCCGATGGTAAATGGTCCACACTTATATAGCGCCTTCTTAACATTAGCAGGTACGCACGAATGCACGTGCACGCACACGCATGCACACGCCATGTAAGGTGCTCACTATTGGGAGCAGGTTGGGATTCAGTGTCTTGGCCACATTTCAGTACATTGAAGGGCCAAGGAACCGCCAATCTTACAATTAGTGGACAACCCAGTAGGCCATGGCTGACCAATGGTTGGACCAATGGAAATAAAATGAAAAATTTTATTTCCTGCCAGTGTCCTGTTCACAATTTGAAACTGAACTTGCCACATGGCTGAGTATTTTCAAGTCAATGGTGGAAAAAAAAAATCTTAGGATCAGAAACAACAAGCATATGTATTAATCTATTTTGCAAAACTTCAAAAGCTGATCCTTCTGACTGACTGAGATGGTCGATGTGTGTGTGCATGTGCACATGTGTGTAATAGTAAATTGCTGACTTCATTAAGGCAGGCCTCCTCTCCTCACTCATTTAATTACTAGAGAAAAGGTTAGTGCCACAACGCAATTTACCAAATGTGATTTCTTAGCAGCTATTAACTGTGTGTGTGGGTGTGGTGTATGCATGTGTACTGACAGGGAGGGGGAGGTGGACTAAAGGGTCTTCTTGGGCTCTCTATGAGCATCTGTGTGTAATTGTCCCATTCTTTGCTGTATAGCCAAATCCACATTAAACCGACTCCTGTAAATCAATGCTGCATCATTAAGTTGGAAACATCAGCTTTAAGTGAGGATGAAGCAGTTAATTGCGGACAATGCATTCTATTAGGACACATACGAACAAAGACAGAGTGAACATGAGGATAGTGGAGAAAGAAGACCTGGATCAGAGTCTGGATGAAATATCAGCAGATATAAAACTGATACTGAAGTCGCAGAAGACTTAAATCCTCCATAATATGTTCAAAATTATGTGCTCAGGGCACCCCTTTCTCCTGGGTTTTATGTTATGTAATAATGAATTTCAGTATTGTAGTAAATGTGAATATATATATATATATATATTTTAAATTGTACAGTTGTTTGCAACTGAACTATATTGAAGAAGTCAACACTGACTTCAAATATGATCTCCACACAATGGATGATATAGAATGTAATCACTGTGAAGTGTGGTTATATCTTTCATCCATGTGGACTGAGTCCCTCAGACTTCTGTCTGGTATGAGAAAACCTCCTGTCCTAAAGGGAACATACCAGATAACATAATTCATCCAGAAAACATCCTTCATCGCAAACATGTTGGGCAAATTCTTTTGAAAGTATATGAACTATTTTATTTTTTATTTGTTGTTTATTTATTTTTAAGTCACAGGAAATGTGGGGAAAGAGATTAGGAGAATCACTTGCAGCAAACGGTCTCTGGTCAAGAATCAAACCAGGGTCCTACTGCTCAGCATAGATGTGCCCATGTTCCCTTCCCACTTAGTTATCAGGTCATCCAATGAATGATCAAAGTTGTAAACAACATGGATTTATTAAGCCCTCCAGTTTACAATCAACTCTGTAACTTCATTCTGACACCAAGAATGAATCTAGTTATTCACTTCATGAGTTGGAACAGTCTCATGCCTTACTACAACATTGCACAGTTTACTGCTAAAGACAATAGAAAACATGCATATATTGTTTTAAGCTAATTTAGACCCTGCTCATCAGAGTAAAGCAAGATTAACTGATTGACTTGACAATATCTCAAGGGACAAAAATAATAAACTCACAAGCAGCAGTAAAGGGTTAATGTGTAGTATTTCCATCTCGAATCCCGAATCTAGAAAAAAAGCATATATGGAAAATTTGAAAATATATTGCGACAAATGGTACATAAAATGCACACATATTGAAAATTTATTTTACCTCCATGACATGAGCAAATAATAACAAATTCTTATGTGTTTGGTTACACCCATGCCAGTTGAGAGCATTTTGGTCAGTTAAACAGTATAATCCTTGGTTGAAGCCAAATACTGCAAACAAAGCCAATAATAAATCCCATTTTTTATCACTGTGATATAGATTCTTCTTTTTCTTTGACAATTTTGGTACTTTCATTTGGTTATACACACAGCAATGTACAATGTGAAAGCAATAAAATTTAAAATTTTCTGCATCTAAAATTCTCTTGAGCATTATCCCTGTAAACATCCTACATTGAAAAAATCACCAATTTAAACATCTACTGTGATGTGGCCTCTTAGCCCCTTTCACTGGGACTGTTAGTATGTCAGGGTCTTTATCAAATGATTGTTAATCACTGACCTGCAATAAGCCGTTAATTGAGACTCTGCAAATTAAAGATAATAGTCATTAGAGTGAGAAGAGAGATCACGCATCACACTGAGACAGAAGATGTCACAGCTCTAAAGATGAATGATGGCTCTCACTGTCAAGAATACAACAGGACAAAGCATAAAAGAAATAAATGGATGACTAGGGCAGTACAATCCAGCTACCTCTCTGCAAGCAAATGAACATTATGTGCAGTATAGCAACTAAAATAAATCAAAACCATTTATATGTGTGTGTGTGTGTGTGTGTGTGTGTGTGTGTGTGTGTGTGTGTGTGTGTGTGTGTGTGTGTGTGTGTGTATGTGTATGTATATATATGTAAAAAATTTTGGTTGATGACTGAATTGGTGGATAGACAAACACACATGGACAAAATTGTTGGTACCCCTCGGTAAATGAAAGAAAAACCCACAATGGTCACAGAAATAATTTAAACTGACAAAAGCAATAATAAATAAAAATTCTATGGAAATTTACCAATGAAAATCAGACATTGCTTTTGAACCGTGGTTTAACAGAAGTATTTTAAAAAATAAACTCATGAAACAGGCCTGGACAAAAATGATGGTACCCTTAATATTTTGTTGCACAACCTTTTGAGGCAATCACTGCAATCAAACAATTTCTGTAACTGTCAATGAGACAGCAGGTATTCTGGTCCACTCCTCATGAGCAGACTGCTCCAGTTGTCTCAGGTTTGAAGGTTCCTTCTCCAGACGGCATGTTTCAGCTCCTTCCACAGATGTTCAATAGGATTTAGATCAGGGCTCATAGAAGGCCACTTCAGAATAGTCCAATGTTTTCCTTTTAGCCATTCTTGGCTGTTTTTAGTTGTGTGTTTTGGGTCATTATTCTGTGGCAAGACCCATGACCTGTGACTGAGACCAAGCTTTCTGACACTGGGCAGCACATTTCTCTCTAGAATACCTTGATAGTCATGAGATTTCATTGTACCTGCACAGATTCAAGACACCCTGTGCCAGATGCAGCAAAGCAGCCCCAGAACATAACAGAACCTCCTCCATGTTTCACAGTAGGGATAGTGTTCTTTTCTTGATATGCTTCATTTTTGCATCTGTGAACATAGAGCTGATGTGCCTTGCCAAAAAGTTCCAGTTTTATCTCATCTGTCCATAGGACATTCTCCCAGAAGCTTTGTGGCTTGTCAACATGCAGTTTGGCAAATTCCAGTCTGGCTTTTTTATGATTTGTTTTCAACAATGGTGTCCTCCTTGGTCGTCTCCCATGAAGTCCACTTTGGCTCAGACAACGACGGATGGTGTGATCTGACACTGATGTACCTTGACCTTGGAGTTCACCTTTAATGTCTTTAGAGGTTGTTCTGGGCTCTTTTGTTACCATTCGTATTATTCATCTCTTCCATTTGTCATCAATTTTCCTCCTGCGGCCACATCCAGGGAGGTTGGCTACAGTCCCATGGATCTTAAATTTCTGAATAATATGTGCAACTGTAGTCACAGGAACATCAAGCTGCTTGGAGATGGTCTTATAGCCTTGACCTTTAACATGCTTGTCTATAATTTTCTTTCTAATCTCCTGAGACAACTCTCTCCTTGGCTTCCTCTGGTCCATGTTTAGTGTGGTACACACCATGTCACCAAACAGCACAGTGACTACTTGTAACCCTATAAATAGGCCGACTGACTGATTACAAGTTTGTAGACACCTGTGATGCTAATTAGAGGACACACCTTGGTTGAACATGTCCCTATGGTCACATTATTTTCAGTCTTTTCTAGGGGTACCATCATTTTTGTCCAGGCCTGTTTCATGAGTTTATTTTTTAAAATAATTCTGCTGAACCACAGTTCAAAAGCAATGTCTGATTTTCATTGGTTAATTTTCATAGAGTTTCTATTTATTATTACTTTTATCACATTGAAATTATTTCTGCGATCATTGTGGGTTTTTCTTTCAGTAACCGAGGGGTACCAACAATTTTGTCCACGTGTGTATATGTGAAGTTAAACAAAAACGTTTGTTCTATTTATATCTGTGCATTTTCCATTTTTCTATTGCATTCATAGATGTGAATCTATTCACTACAAACTCAAAGTGCAATTACAGCTATTATATTCAACATTTTAAGATTTTTTGTAAACTCAAGCACTTTCAATGTCTTCTAAAGTGGCTGTACCCTTCCTGGTTGAGAATATGTATCTCCAGGCATGTTTCCTGCATTAGGTTCCTTGTTTTAGCCATTTTTGTCTGTGAAGAACTTTCAAATGTGCTAACTTTATATAGACACGAAGCACGGCAACATAAATTGTGTCTTTTAATTAAAAGCATGACCTTCATTCGTGGATCACTGGTATCAAAATGATCCAATACTCAAAATTTTGTATGTATTTTTATGGAACCAATCAATTTTAAAGATTTTAATGGCTTTTAAGGATTTCTTTAGTATTTTGACTGTGACTGTCCTAAAAGAAATTACACTAAGAAGAATTCTTAATGCACCTAAGAATGATTCTTAATGCAATATTTCACAAATGCCTGGGGTGTCCGAAAACTTTTTTCCACCACTTTGCATCTACACTGTCTGGCCAAAAAAAGTGGAGTTAACATGGATTTAACTAAGCAAGTAGGTAGTCAAATCAAATCAAATGAGTCTTTATTGTCATCTTATTGATGAAATATTGTTTCTTCAGTAGATCAGATCAGCAGTTTAATAATCTGACCGCCTGTGGTATGAAGCTGTTTGTCATTCTCGTCGTTTTTTCCTCCGAAGCTCCTGAAACACCTGCCTGATGGTAGCAGTTCAAACGCTTTGTGGAGAGGGTGTGAGGAGTCCCTGACAATGTTCAGAGCCCTGCTCCTGCAGCGGCTCTGGAAAAGCTCTTGAACAGAGGGGAGAGAATCTCTGATGACCCTCTCAGCTCCCCTGACTATCCTCTGCAGGGATTTCCTGTCTGACATACTGCAGCAGGAGTACCATGTTGAGATGCAGTATGTCAGGACACTCTCGACCACACCTCTGTAGAAAGTCCTGAGGATGCTGGTGGGGAGAGAGGCTTGTTTCAGCTTCCTCAGGAAATGCAGTCTCTGCTGGGACTGTTTTAAGATTGCTGAGGTGTTCTTATTCCAGCTCAGGTCCTGCGAGATCTGCACTCCAAGGAACTTAATGTCCTCCACTCTCTCCACAGTGCAGCTGCTGATGCTGAGGGGAGCATGCTCAGGTCGTGACCTCTGGAAGTTGATGATCATCTCTTTCGTTTTATCCACACTGAGCGGCAGGTTGTTCTCTTTGCACCAGCCCTCTAGGTATTTCACTTCATCCCTGTGTATTGATTCCTTGTTCCCCCGAATGAGTCCCACCACTGTGGTGTCTTCAGGGAACTTGATGATCTGGATCCCCTCTTGTGTGGCTGTACAGTCGTATGTTAGCAGTGTAAACAACAGTGGACTGAGCATACAGCCTTGAGGAGATCCAGTGCTCAGTCCACAGTGATGGCGCTGGAAAAATTCTTTGCGACCTGGAAAGACTGGGGTCTGTCAGTCATAGAGTCCAAGACCCAGAGACATGTGGCGGTATCCAGGCCGAGTAGGAGGAGTTTCTCCACTAGTCTCTAGGGGATGATGGAATTAAACGCTGAGCTGAAATCACTGTACAGGATTCTGGCATAGGTGTCTTTATGGTCCATCATGCCTAGTGCCTACAAGCCTTTGGGGGTTAGGGTTATGATCTGGGGTTGGTCAGGTTCAGCAACATTATGTTCTCAAAGAATGAAGTCAGCTGACTACCTGAACATACTGAATGACCAGATCTTTCCATCAATGGAGTTTTTCTTCCCTGATGCCATGGGCATGTTCCAAAATGACGATGCCAGGATTCATGGGGCTCACATTGTGAATGAGTAGTTCAGAGAGCATGAGACATCATTTTTACACATGGATTTGCCTCCACAGAGTCCAGACCTAAAATTCTCAGCCCATACGTCAATAATCTCTGTGGGCCTTTCACCTCTTTGTCAACGTCACTCACACATCTTTTGAGTCTCTTTTAAAAATTATTTAGCCACTAAGGTGGTCATTAATGAACAGTTAGTACCACACTGAAACAAGTAATAGTAATTTAAATATGGTAATGATTGAGAAAAGTAATCCTGACATGATCGCTGCCTTTTGGTGGTTTTGTCAGAACAAAAACTATTGGAAGAGAGTGAGGTCATACTGGAGATAGATATTGTCCATACAAGCCATCCAGACCAGGTTAGATGTTCAACATGAGTTACCATGAAGATGTACCCAGATAAAAACTAACCCACTATTGCAGTACCGTAAACCCAGAGTTACACCTAAAGTTACCTCAACAACTTCAAATCCTGCTCTGTAATCGAGACTTCAGACATAAGTCCTGCTGCTGCAACCAAACCCAATGGCTTACATTTCTGCAGGAAAATGATGATAAAGTATCCCAGAAGTGTTTATAAAATTCAGTCATAAGTACATCTCAGCCTTAGTCATTAGAGTATTTAGTCATTAGTACTTCTTTGTAGGTTTACTCCAGGTTCCTGTTCAGCCGTTTCAGCATATTATTGCTTCCTAGTTGTCAGAGCATTCGTACTTAGTATTGCCTTGTCTAATTCCAGTTTCCTGTTTCGACATACTGAAAGTTTTCTAGTTGTCTGTGTATTTGGTAGTAAGTATTCCTCTGTAAGCATTAATTCCAGTTTCTAGTTCTGCCGTGTTGGCATTCAGTGATCCTTCTCACCTTAAGTATTGCTCGGTTACCTTTCCTGGCTTTGTTATACTCAGTTTGGGTTAGTTTAACATTAGTATATGTTTTGACTGGAGTTTTGTAGAATCAGTTCTGCCGCGTCAGCTCCATTTGCGTCTCTGTAGTTTTCCACTGTGTGTAATAAAATTGTTTCACTTTTTTTCTGTCTGCTGTGTCTCTGTTGTCCTGCGCATGCGTCTCAGTATTGGCACTGTAACAATTAGGGCAATTGAAAGATGGGGGAATGGATAAAGGAAGGAAGTAAAAACACAAGCAGTACAAGAGAAAAAGTGGTTTCAAAATAAAGGAGTAAGTAACAGAAAAACTGTGGATAGTACACATCGGCACAATTGTCTGACTTTTGGTTTTGATTATATTTTGTATTAATGAAAGTACAATCAGCAACCCAGCAAGCGGGCCCTCACACCTTTTTGCATGTTGAAGTATGGCATGCAGATGTCTTCAGGGCTTGATTGCATCTGCCATTAGAGAACACGCACTAATTATACATTACGTTGCTATATATCATGTGTAGAGCACAGCATATAAATTTCATGCAAGTCGGATGATGTTTGCCACATAAAACTGACTTCCTGTTGCCACTAGGACAGCCTATGACTATAACTAAGCACTGATGTATTCACACCTTGACATTAAAGTTTTGGAACGGTCTCAGAATTATTCTCTAGGAGGATTTTAATATAGTACGAGAGCTGCAAATGGCAAGATTGACTTGTGAAGCTTAGAGAATTTCTCAACGAGGCAATGGCTAACCTATGGAGTCATTATGCCATACTCATGCCTAAGATCCATTAAAAACACGGCATGATTTCACCACTTCTGACCTGTGTGATAAGTCTTGAGTGTTTTCAAAACTTTCTAGTCTCTGAGAAACAATTTCTGTTTTCATGGCATGGTGTTAAATGACAAATGAGATGTTTCTCTACTTAGCATCATACACATCTAACAACTGACCAAACTTAAGGTGGATCTGTAACAAACCTCAACTGTGATAATAATTAAGGAGATGCTTCAATTGTTGGGCTCCTCTGTCAATATGTTTTGAATATCGTGTTTAATCTTCATCTTCAGGAACAGTATGTGTTCAGAAGAAATTCTAAGCTCAGGGTTCTACTATCTGGTTTTCAGAGCTTTTAGCCAAAACTATATGTTAGAAGAAGTCAAAATGGAGTAAGACCCTCACCTGATTGTCATAGGGTAGTTTGGACACTACTGTGAGGAGTGCTACATTAGTGAAAAAAAGAGAGCAAATTAGTCCTTCATGAACACCATAAACTGACAACTTTGGTTGTCTGTGAACATCAGAATTTTAGTGCATCCACTGGGAAAATGTGAATTGTCACTGAGCATCAATTGTCCATGGACAGTTGGAGAAAGGTGGAACATATTCACATTCGACATGAAGGGCCATCTCTGAACATAGACGGGAGTTACTATCTCTCCCTGAATATGGAAAGAACTTGTTTTCTGCAGAGTGGGTACAGTATTGTAGATGTAAATATGTACATTTGGCATTCTCAAAGTCCAGTGAATGACAGCTGAGAATGGCAACTGAAGTAAATGAATGTTCCTTAAAGGCCTACAGTGTATGCACTGCTGTTTGGTTAAGGACTTACCAAAGCAAGTCAAAGGCTAAGCGCTAACTCACAATATTGTAAAGACAAACTACAACCCCTCCTTCCTTCAAGTAATTACTGTCCATTTAGATGATTACCCATAATTACTTGTTAGTTGTCAGCATTAGACAGAGACCCACATTCAGAGGCATGAGGAGGAGGATGGGGAGGACATGGAGGTGGAGAACGGTAGAACTGGAGAAAAAGTTGGAAGAAGGCAGAGGTGGTGGGAGTGAAGGTGACAGAAGGAGGAGGACAAAGAGGAGCAAGTGATTAAAAAATAGGAATAGTGGGGGAGGAATAGAGGGAAGATAGAGGATGAGGTGGAGGAGGAGCTGAGGACAGAGAGCAGAATGTTGACATGTGTTTTTGTCAGCCAGGGTCGAGCGGTTACTGTGTCTTCTTTCAGCTACTGTCCATCAGAGAGTTCCACTGAATTAATGTTCTCTTCATTTGCTGAGATGAAGCACAACCCTGACAGCAGCAGTAATTGCAGGGCTACTGATCTGCTCTCTGGTGACAGTGATGCTGCTTTTTCTGCAAGCCATGTGACAGTCAGGTGGCAATGCTTAAAAATGGCATACTGTCGGGCCCTGTTCTTTTTCATCCTCTCCCCCTACCAGCACTTGACTGACTGCAAGAACAAATACCCGTTTGCCCTCAAACTTGGCTGAAGATGAATGAAAATGGGATTACCACTATTATAATGGTTAAGATTTAGTGCACTTCTCCAGCATTAATTTTAGTGGTGCAACAGTCATTCATATAATAAATATTTTAAATTATAAGCTGAAGAGTTTATTTACAATATAGGATGATGATTATTGAATTATGACAGCATTTATCTTTGGAGAAAAGATAGTGACAGCAGCAAAATGGTAGGTGCTACATGATTCTGTTGTTGTTGCTTGGTATTTACAAATTAACATGTCAAGAATCCTGAACCCATTGCTTCTATTGTGTTTCTTATTTATTAAATATTTTGCAGGGCTTTATAATCCCTTAGGTCTGGAGACAAAACCATTTGATATACTCAGTTCATAGCCACTACCCAAAACAAAAGTGCTTCTGAGCATAACCATGTATAGTGGGAACTAGAATTACAGACATTGAAGTTGCAGTTCATTTGCAGTTGAGTTCTTTAATAGATTTTGTGATGACTGCATGATATCAGCAATTGTGCTCCCAGGATTAGTGTCATCAAATCGACATCTGACCAAATCTTAAATATCCCCTTCCTGAGTTAAGGCATTGAGTAATGGCCAGATATGGGTTTTTGGAGAACATTATGATGCCACGGTGACTTTTGATTTTTCGGTTATTAAATGTCATCACTGAATTGCTTCATCCTATTTGACATTTGTATGAGGTTTGCTCTAGATTTATGGCCCAAAAATAGTTTTGTAAGCTCATTCTATCTTTGATGTGACCATAGTCACAATCTAATCACTACTTGATTAGACTGTGATTACAAATTTCCTCCAGGTATTCCTGATGTTTGTATTCACAAGAACCGGGTGGATGTGAGGTAACATTAACACTGAGTACAAGTTAACATTTCTGTAAAATATGTAGAAATTCTCTCAAACCATTAAAAAGCATTCACTGGAATGGGATGGATAGATGGATTGACACATGAATGAAGAGTGGCTGTATTCAAAATGCGCATGAGTGGCAGCAAGTTACAGTAGCTCCAACTTTCATTCTGTGTTTCTGACACAGTTTTTTAAACTGTTTTTCCATGCTTTTTTCTAGGCTATCTCATATCCACATGAGTAGTTATGGAGCTGTAACTGGTGAGATTAATTAGATGTCTTTTGCTGGTTGTTTCACTTCTTAGATCTACATGGGATGAATCATTCAACCACAGCTCCTTTGTTAACACATTGGAACAGCTGTTTGCGCTGTGAAGCACCAGGATTCTCCCAACGGTAGGACAGGAGATCCCCGAGGAAATAAGGAGAAAAAAGAGAGGATGCAGAGCTAGAGCAAGGGGCCAAGAGAGGAAAAGATGGTACAACCCGGGCTTACCGTCTGTTATTATGGCAAATGTAAGATGTAACCATTAGCATTATCAATGAGCTCTCCCTCATATTCACGTCCTGCCCTGTGGATTGAGGCTTATCTGAAAGTTAAATTTCAGATAACAGTTTTTTAATAGTCTTTCAAGCTCAAACTGGTTAGAACTACTAATCCATCAGCTCCGAGCTCTAACTTCTGTGGCACTAGGGGTCATCTCCTAAATGCTTTAGTCAAATCCTTCAGGCTTTTGGTCACTGATTGTAAAGCTTCAAGTTGAGCCTGTATCTATGTCCTTAAGGTGCCCGCCTGGTGTGACAGGTGGAGCAGTGGGCAGTGCATGTTGTCCATCAAGGTTGGGGTCATCTTCCAATTGAGAATAATCTCTATAATTGCCTTGCCCATTTGGGTCCTCTCCATCTTACTCGTCCTCTTCCCCAGAGGATGAATTCTGCTTGCTCTCTCTGTCGCTCTCATCCAGATCCCCCTTGCTTGGACACCTGTACCTGTGTATCCTTTCCAAGACTCTTGGTGTTCTCTGTACCTCTATGTCTCTCTCATATTCTCACTGGATACCAGGATTGGAAGTTGAAGTATATGGTTCTCGCTACTTATATTGATAATATATGCAGGTCTGGTTTCAGGTCGTCCTTAGATCTCCCAGCATTACATTCCTAAAAATGGCCTTGAATAATTTCATTCTAAGCGTCCCACCCATCCCCCAGCAGGCTAATCTGGCAGAGAATTTCAGTTGTAGACACCTGTTTCATCCAATGCGGTGTTACTGGTCCAGCTTTCCATTTTTAGGGTTAGATTCTATAGCCTAAAGGGTCTTAACCTAATATGGACTCTAAGAAGAGCTGCAGTTGAGGAAGCTGGACAGCTTTTTCAGCTGAGTTGCCCTATCAGTCACTTTTGTTTGGCAGCTTTCCTCTAAATGCTCTGGGCTCTAGCTAAGTTGCGAGGTTATGTTAGGAGATTAGGATAAAAATCCCACGGGTAAGTTCAGAAATTTATCATTTACATCGACTAGAATGACTTTTTAACTAACTGAACATCAAAACTATTCATTTTTCCTCAGCTGAGCATTTCTATTACAATTGCGTAAAAGTGTAATTTGGGAAGGAGACAGCAGACAGCTTGACCTTAGCTGTCTAACTCAGTCCAAACCTGATCCCTCACTGAGGGGTTGAGATCGTAGTACAGAGACCAAGTCCTTTCTGTCTTCCCTTACTCAGGCATTGATGAAAAGTCAGAACTTTGGTCTGCAATGATATTTTTTGTTTTCATTTGGATTAAAGACAATGCTTCATCTTCATTATTCCCTTACAGAAAATAAAATCTAATATTCCATTAATCCTGTCCAATGGAACAAATAAAATATTTCATTATCCCTTTCATCTCACAGTGGTTGGCTTATGACCTTTATGACTTCTAGGGAAAAGGCAAAGCCCATTCACACTGGGCAGGACTATTCTACTGCATCTGGAAAACTAATCTGGATAAACTGAAGTTACATGTACAAAAAGGGGAAGTGAAGGTACAGGCACTCTGCGGGCTAGATCGGCATCGTGAGTTTGTCGTCAATGCAGGGTGGTCAGGCCACAGTGGCTTGGAGAAGGCAGGTAATCAGTTCAAGATTGCTAGTTACAAATAGTCATTTCTGAATTAACATAACATCAAGAAAATCATCCATTCCATCCATTATCTATACACTGCTTAATCCTCACTAGGGTCATGGGGGGGCTGGAGTCTATCCCAGCTGACTCGGGCGAAGGCAGGGGACACCCTAGACAGGTCGCCAGTCTGTCGCAGGGCCACATACAAAGACAAACAAGCACTCACACATTCACACCTACGGGCAATTTAGAATGATCAATTAACCTCAGCATATTTTTGGACTGTGGGAGGAAGCCGGAGTACCCGGAGAAAACCCATGTATGCACAGGGAGAACATGCAAACTCCATGCAGAAAGATCCCGGGAAAGCCGGGACATGAACCAGGGACCTTCTTGCTGCAAGGCGAAAGTGCTAACCACTACACCACTGTGCAGCCTCAAGAAAATCAACTTAGAGTTAAACATATAAACATCCCAATGTATTATATTGTATTCTACGGACATTTATTATGCGAAATTAATGCCAGTGTCCTCTTTTTTTTTTTTTTTTTTTGGCCGTTCCTGGAAATCAGAAATCTCAATTCCACTAGACACAAGGAGACCCAATAAAAACACAAATGATCCACATTTTGAAGATACTTTACAAGTAATGTGGTAATGCGGTGACATTTTATTTTTATCTTATTTTATTTGATTTTATTTGTTGACATGTGTTCTATTGTTCCTTTCTTTTAATTTGCTTTTATTCTAATTTTATTGTTTGATTTTAACTGGAAAGCACTTTGGTCACCTTTGAGTGTTGTAAAGTGCTCTATAAATAAATATTGATTGATTGATTGATTGAAGTATAATAAAAATTGCCTTTGTCCACTCAGACTGTTGCAGAACTTTTTTTTTAGTAAATACATGCATTATGATTCAATTTATTGACGTGGGAAGGGTTGACAGAAGTGTTTTTAGTTTAGACAGTATATCAACAGCTGAACTACCAAGAAAACAGTAGGTTCACCAAAGAAATGTTGGAGTGTGACTTGCTAAAACCACTGTAGGGATTGGGGCCATGGGAGCTGGAGTAGATGAAAGCCAAGAGACTGTGACATACCAGGTCAGTGACAGCCAAGATGGGAGCCTGACCCCAACACACCAGTGTACAAGAGTGGCTTAGCTGAATATCCAATGCAGCATTGCCTTGGAATGCAAGTCTGTGATTCTTTTGGACTGTGTTACAGCAACATTAGTAAGGCTGGTAAGAAGTTGAGTTTTGTGTTTGAGATCAAATGATATCTCTGTAGATCTGATGCTCATCATCAGTAACTCCAATTTTAAACAGTTTATTGCAGTGACGGCAACATATCCACATCAGCTGTCAAACAAGCTAGCCAGCTCCAAATCTGAAATGCTAAATGTATGCTTTGTTTGGCCAGCAGCAACTACATTCACTTCTGTCATGCCCAGCTGGGAAATTTAAAACTTAAGATGTGAATATCTGGTGATCATAATCTTTTACCGTATTAGGATAAATATATAACATTACCAAGATCTAGGCCAATAGTGTATGACTGACAGACAAAAACAATGCATGTACATGTCATGATGTAAATAGTTGAAATGGTCTACAGTTATTCAGCACTTTTAAACCTGAGCTACATTTACAAGGAGCTTTTATAGTGTGTTTGTCACCAACTCATTCACCCTCACACACCAGTGTTAGCAGAGCAGCCATGCAAGGTGCTCACCATCTTGGGGATCAGTGCCTTGCCTAAGGACACTTCAACATGCAGAGGGTCCAGCGATCAAACTGTCATCTTTGTGATTAGTGGACAGCCTACTCTGCCACTTGATCCATGGCTGCCCAATGTGAAGATAGTAAGCAAAAATTTATAGACAGAAGGAGAGAAGGATAGAGGAAAAGAGAAGAGAGGGCAGAAGAGGATGGAGAGTTGGAGGAGGGGATGCAAGGTTATCACCATGTTATAGACATTAATTTAAAGACATTAATAAGACTAATAGAGTGCATAGGACATGAGTTTAATGTTCAGGTCAGCAGCATCTAATTACATTACATTCGTCCCTATCTCTTCATTCTCATTTGAGTCAGATGGCTAGAAGAATGCCAGATTTGAGGTGTGGCTGAGGTGAACTAACAGAAAAATTAACACACTCACAACTGCCAATTATTTTAATGCTTTTAAGGCTGCTGCTCTCAATCAAATTAACCACAGGGCAGAACCCTGGCATATGCAAATGCTGTGTAAAATGACTGTGTTGAGCATTGAAACATGAACAGTGATCACAACCTCCAAAGTGGCATAGCTCATATTAAGATTAAAAAACACTATTAAGAGAGAAGTTAGAAGAACAAAAGAAAGAACTTAGGTTATAAGGTTGTTATTAAGTGGCTAATATGACTCATAGGATGTAGGCTTCCGGTATTAGCCCTCCATTTCTGCCATACATAAGGTTTTCTTGTCCTATTCTGCAATCTTTGCATTACCGTTTGTAAAATCTCTGTCACTCGAGGAAACAACAACAGCCCCAGATGAGCAACCACTTGCTGACAGATTTTGCTGAGACTCTGGATTGTGCATTAAGGTTCTTCCGTTGAATTATCCATTTTGATGGCAGTGTTTGCCTCAATGCAGTTATTCCACCAATGCAATTACCCAGTTACTATTTTGTAGGGACATCATCACTGCATCCTGGTTCCAGCACTGTCGAATTAGGTCTGACAATGTAAGACTATAACATGACAAAGTCAGCAGAGGGAGGAGGTCAAGGTGAATGGATGACTAAAGAAAATGTCAGAGTTTATCATAGACTCCTGTTTGTTTCCTGTGCTACCGGTTTTGCTTCCACCAATTGATTTTCTGCATTTAGAGGTATTGCTCAAGTCAGGCTCATTGACTGTTATAGAAAATTAAAAGAAAACGCTTCTTAATTTGTGAAAACACATTTAACACATCCTTAACACTCAAAGCTTCACTTTGTAGTTTGTTTAAAACACAAGAAAACACTCCAGCTTCACCTCTGTATTGTTGGCAGCTGTCCCTGTTTTTTTGGTGTGATTGTGCCTTGCTGCTTGCTGGACATCTGCCTGCTCTGTGCTACACTCACTCCATGCTGTTATGGGGGTAGCAGGAGAACCCAAGCGCAGGCACACATAGAACTGACCAACAGGTGAATAACAGAAAAAGATTTATTCAACCAAATAACTAACCCAATACAGAAAAGAGGAAACAAACCATGAGATAAACTTAACCAAAACTAACACCGAAAGAAACTACACTACTAAACCTACAAAAACCACAAAACCAAACAGGAATAAACTGAACCAAACACAACAATGTACTTACAAAAACCAGGGGAAAACAGAACTAAGGGCTAGGCAGGCTCGGGGAATCCAGAAGCTAGTGGGGAAACAAAACTGGCAGACAGAAGGCTGGGGAGTATCCAAGAACAGACAGGAGCAAAACAGAGTCCACAAGAGGGAGATCCAGGATGGGAGGATCAGCTGAGTCCAAGGGGCTGAAGCAGACAGGAGGTAGAAGGCTTGGTGGGGAGAAACTGAATCCAGGAGTGCAGCAGAGGCTATGAGGAAACAGGGTTTCAGCAGGGATATGAGTCTATGGTCCAACAGGGAGTGAATGACAGAGCTGGCTTAAATACTGGGAGGTGGAACTGCAAACAGGTGACTGGTGTGAGTGAATTATTACAGCTGATTCTCATTGCAGTAATAAGACTGCAGGCAGGTGGAAGATTCAGGGAGCAGAGAAACACAGGAGAGAGGAAAACAGAGGGAGCCAGAGGTACAAGATAAGGAGAGAGATGACAAGGGATGAATGAGGGAGAGATATGAGAGAGAGAGACCAGAGAGAGGGTGAGAATAGGGAGAGACAGATGACAGACAGGAAAAAGGAGGGAGAAGGAAGAAAAGAGGGAGAAAGAGAAAGAAAGGCAGGGGCTGGAGCAGGATCATAACACATGCAGCTTTCACCATCTCCCTCCTGATCAGTAGCTCTAGTTGGCCTTTTAGACCCCTGCTTAATTTTAATTGTTTCAACTAGTTTCCATAACACCAGTCAGCTAAGTGTGTGTGAATCAATGATCACAGGCAGAATTTCATGTGTAAAAGGTATGATTACAAAGCATGAAATACAACAAAAGAGGTGAAGTACAGGATCAAGATCCCCGGAGAAAGAGCAATTGGCAAACTGCCATTAGGCCCCCGTAACGCTAGGCCTAACAGTGATGGGCTAAACTAACAAAGCCAAAGGCCATCATAAACACGGCAGAAAACACAAACTGAAACTAATCAGAACTAAAGACAGGGACAGACTGATTACAAAGAACTAACCAAACCAAGAACTGGGCAAGTAACAAATGTTAATTGTGAGGTTATCGTTTGACCCTGTTGTACAGCATAGGCCAGGGCCAAACATAACCGTCCAGTACTTCAGTGATCCCCATCTTGTGCTTGGCCTCTTTGATTGCATTTCCTGCTTTGTAATGAAGTCCTTTACACATGAAATTCTGCATTGTCTGCTTCAGAGTTCTCAGATCAGCTGTAACAGTACAATCTGGCCATATAACATGAACCCAGAAGACATGAGATTCAGGTTTAGAGTCTACTCCATGCACCAGGCTGTAGCCAGCCAAGGTGTACTGTTGGTTCAACATGACTGTTCCCTTAAAACATTAGTGGACAATAATCAGGCAATGCTCAACCAGGTCAGTTTACTTAATGGCCATGTAGCTGCCCTCACAGCTCAGAAAGCTCAACTTACTCCAGTGCAGTTCTGGATTCCATTCTCCCTGTCCTATACCCTATTGGGCACTTCAAACTGTTTTTTTTTTTTTGTTTTTTTTTTTTAAATTTGAATTAGAGCTCCTTACTTCACAGTGATCCCAAATTGACTATCTTATGGCACTTTTCCACTAGCACCTACTCAGCTCCACTCTACTTGGTTTGTGAGGTTTTCCATTAGGACGTAGTACCTGGTACTATTTTAGTACCTACTCGGCCAGGGTTCCTAGTGAGTAGAGTTGAGACTATAATGTGATGTCTACAGAGTGCAGGCCACTGATTGGACAGGGAGTGACGACACACGAGACCTGTACCGTGGGCGGATGAAGAGGTCGAGACTTTTCTGTCTTTGGATACAGTGGGAGCTGGACGGGGTGACTCACAACGAGAAAGTATATCAGGAGCTCTCCTAGTGGATGGCTGCCCACGGATACAGTAGGACAATGAAACAGTGTCGGGAGAAGCTGAAAAAGCTCAAAAGTGACTACTGGTCCATCAAGGACCAAAACGGCCAGAGTGGGTCGAACCGGAGGTGTTGAAAGTGGTTTACCCAAACGACGGCATTTACTGGCACCGACCAGCGAGCAACGGGAGGGAGAGTGACCTTGACTCTGCCACTGCATTATTCGAGACCATTTCTGAGGACGGTCAGTGTTTTGTGGCTCCACCCATGATGAGGTGGTACTCAGTTGTAATGGAAAATGACCTAAACCGAGTCGAGTAGAGTTGAGCCAAGTAGGTGCTAGTGGAAAAGGGCCCTAAGTGGTCTGTTTAAGGGAGAAGCCCAGGAGGGCTCTTCGTCTCTCTTTAGATGTGGTAGTGCGTTGTGGCTGTGTGACCGAGTTACAGGGGGGAAGACAGCTGTACAGGAGGCTTGATCACCTGACACAAATCCCCCAGTATCTGTAGCTTGTTAAGCAAAGTTTTTTTTTTTTTTAACTCTGTCCTGTAGCATAGTAGATTAGCATTTGTGAGTTGCTCAGTTCTTGATTGGTTAGCTTTTTGATTTATATCTGTCCCTGTCTTTGTTTTTCTGCCACGTTTTTTGAAGGCTTCTGGCCCTGTTAGTTTCCCCAGTCCCTGCTATCACAATTAGGCCTAGTCCTACTGTCTCCCAGTAGTTTTCCACCTGCTCTGTACTCCAGTGGTCCCAAACCTGTGCTTGACCTCTTTTGTCCTATATCCTGCTTTGTAATAAAGCTTGTTATACCTAAAATTCTGACTGCATGTCTGCTTCAGGGTTTTCTGACCAGCTGTGATAGAGTGAGAGGGAGAGAAGAGAGAGACAGATGACACATGCAAAGACAGATAGATGCAGGAAGAGGGAGCCAGAGGGACAGACAGGTCAAAACAGACATAGACAGATGCAGAGAATAGGAGGAGAAGAGGAAGAAGGAGGGAGAAGAACAGGGCTGGAGCAGGGATCATGACAGAGCACCTGTGCTGTATTCCCCTCTCTTTTTCTCTCCATGCATTTGTATGCCACTGCACATCACTAACTTTGTGTCTTGTCCTCTGGTAATGTGGTATCTCTGGCTGTGCAGCTACATATTTCTGATCTGAAGTTACTGTCCTCGCCAACCTTAAAAGTGTTGGTTGTGCTCCTATGCATTGTTTGTTTTCTATCTGCTGTCTCCCCTTTACCCTCAACCAAACAGGTGGAGGCAGATGGCTGCTTTTCCTGAACCTGTTTCTGCCAGATGATTGTCTCTGTTAAATTTCTCACTGTCAACAGAGAGCTTGCTCAAATGAGATTATTGAATTTGTTGAGTTTCTTTCTGTAATATCACTTTGTAGTGCTCACCTTAATCACCTTACTATGTGAAGTCCCTTGAGAATAAAAGGATGGTCCCACTAAACACAAACCAGATGGGTTGGCTGCATTTTACATGGCAGGTAGAGTGTCACTGTTGACGCTGAATACTCTTTTTAATTTTAGCTTTTATCATATATTTTTTTTCTTTAACTGACACACACATTTGACATTTAGACATTCAGACATCTTGTTTCATGTTTCCCATGCTGCTGTTTTTGTTATTGGATGTTATTAACTAATGTCTTCTGTCTCTTGTAGTTTGTGCTTTGTCCACTCCCTCTGTCTGTTTGTCTCTGTTATCCTGTTCTCTCTTGCCTTTATCCTCACACCAACCAGTTGAGGCAGATGGTAGCTGGTTAGTCTTGAGGTCTCTCCCTGTTACAAACGAGTCATTGCTTACCACTATTGCAAATATCTTTTTAAAAAAATGCATAACATACTATAAAATTAAACAAAACACAAAACAATCTAGATAAAATTAAACATTTAAACAAAGTTTGCTCCTCTAATTTGTTTGGGTTTTCATGTATATTATTGTAAGGTCATAACTTTAGCTCTAAATTAGTCAGGGTTGTTCTCCATGATTAACACTGCTGTAGAAATTGTAAAGTGGTATTTCATGCATGCCTTGTAAGGTCCACTATAACATCACTGCCATTTTTTGGCCATCATTATTATAGAGTAGTATGATTCCAAAATTTTAATGTTTAACCATGGTATGGATTACTGTATGCACAGATTAAAAACACAAGTGTAATGTTAAGGCATCTATCACTACAGACCATTGTATATGACAAAACCAAATACAGCTTTGGACAACACACATATAGAGAATAAAGCATGGTGTGCTGGAGAAGAGTTGTGTTATTTTTTATGACCCTCAGTCTCACACTGTCTGTAATTTCAGTTATTTCCAAGGTATTTCTAAGTCATAATAAATATACTGGATAGTCACTACAATGTCTTGTGTGTTAGGTAACAGAAGCCTCCAGGTATTCAGACACCTACCACCTAAGCTGTCCAGAGGTCCTTTCAGGTGTATTAGCTCCCGCCTACTTCAAAGATCAGCTTTGTGAGCTTCCCCAATGGTGTCTCCACAAAATTACAATCTCACACAACTAAACTGCATTCTAAATTACAGTGCAGCAGAAACGTAGTTTGTCCTGGATTAGGTTTGTCTGTAACATATCGTAAATGTTATATTCGTATATGAAACATCACAGGAGCTTCAGCAGCAGCGGTCAAACCAAACTGATGTCCAGTGCTCCACTGCATGTGGCCGACTTTCAGATCATGGATTAAGGTCTTACAAGGCTGTTAAGAAGCCTCTGATCAATGAGAGACAGAGGTTAGCCCAGCGTCGCAGGGCCCAAGCACACAAGAACTGGACAGCCAGGAACTGGAGGAAGATTCTGTTGTCAGATGAGTCCAGTTTCCAGCTTTATCATCCTCCTGCTAATGTGAGGGTGCACAGAAGGCCAGGCAAAGCATTATCTCCAGCATGTACAGTACCTACTGTCAAGCATGGTTTGGGAATGCATGAGTGCTGCTGGTGTTGGTCATTTCACTGTCTGTGATGGAACATTGAACTCTGCCAAGTATTGTGCCGTTCTCCAAACCCACATGCTCCTTTCTGCACATGCACTGTTCCATCAAGATCAAAACTGGATGTTTCAACAAGATCATGCCCCTTGCTACACATCCAGAGCCAGTAGAACATGGCTGCAGGAGCTCAGTGTCCAGGTCTTAGAGGGGCCAACTCAATCCCCGGACATGAGTCCCATTGAAAATCTATAGTGGATAATCAAAAGGTCTGTTTCAAAGCGTAAACCAAAGAATTTAGAAGAATTCAAAGCAGTAATTCAAGAAGATGGGACAAAATTAGCCTTCAACAGTGTGAAAGGCTGGTGGGCAACATGCCAGCCAGGATTAGAACTCTACTGCGTGCTAATGGCAGGATTACTAAATATTATCTAAATGATAATATTTATTTATTTTTTGTTCAGTTTTGAACATGTTCTCTGTTGTTTGTTGACTTTGATACCGACAATGTTGAGACCTGACATACTGAAACTCTCAAGAATTTAGTTTTGTTAGTTTTCTTGCAAACAATAAACATATTTTTTAAAATCATTTTTTTGTCTGTTTCTTTACTTCCCCTCACTTATAGCAAAAAAATATTTAGTTTCAACTGTCAGATTTTACTTTGCATGTAAGGGAATTTGGTTAATTGACAATTGAATATTTACTTTTTCCAAAATCTGCCAACTGCCAAGACCAATAGGGACTGCAGCAGGGTATGGAGGAACTTGTCCTTAAAATCAATAACAAACTACATGAGTACCTTCACATATCTCTGAGACAAGTATTGGTGCAAGATATGCTTCTTCTTCATACTCCATCCTCAAGCATGAATTTTTTCATGTCAGATTAAAAAATAAAAAATGTAAAAATATGGACCCTGGTGACTATCGCCTGGAGAATCCTGGGTTCGAATCTCAACCTGAGGACTTTCTGTGTGGAGTTTGCATGGACTCTTTGTGCCTGTGTGGATTCTTACTAGATGTCTTCACCTAAGTCTGCTGGGATAGACTCAACCCCCCAATACCTTAGAGATGATTAAGTGGTGTATAGGTAATGGATGGATGAACCCGACTGCCCTACATGAGGATGAAGAGGAGGAGGAGGAAGAGGAGGAGCTGTGGAATGAGGAGATCCTTAATTGCACTGACTTCATTATACCTTTTCAGAAACATGATATGCTTCATATCAATGTCAGTCTCCTTAATTCAAAAAAGCAAACTACATCAAAGGATATTTGATGAAGTGTTATGAGAAGGATCAATAAAACTGAACTTTGCTCTTTTGGATTTCAAGAAGGAGGATGTCGTTTCAATGTAGACACACTTGGTCTCACTGTTCTGTCTGGTCGCATGGAGCACATATTTTATATTCCCTTTAGGGTGGAGCCACGCTTTGATTGGCTAAAGAACGATGAAGAGGGCTGAGCCAAGTCTCGCGCTTCCTGCTAGCAACATACAAAGTACACTGATGAAATGATCTATGCAGAAAACTCGTCCAACAGGTGGTAAACAGTAAAACGCTGTATTCACAAAATCTAACTGGCTCTCAGAAAGATAAACAGCGCCTCCACTTGGTCACTACTAAGGGCCGATCCAGCCGATAGCAGTGTTAAAGTATAGATGACATGACGGGCAAAAACATGATGAATACTGAGTCAACACTCATTCCAGTTTTCTCGTTTCACGTCATACTTATTATTCATTGTATTTAGTCCAGCACAAAATGCTGGCATCACCGTTCCAGGGGAAGGAAACAGAGCCCACATCACTGTCAGAATAAAACACAGCACAGGCCAATTATTATTAAAAGACACTGAGGACTTTGTCCTGATGTTTTCAATGAGATTACGAAGAGGGTTTTTTGTTTCCTGTCCTTTATTGTGGATCTGAACAGAAGACATTAAATGACCATGCTATTTCCACAACCATGTGATTGTAACATCCATTTTAAAAGTCAAATTTTTATAAGATACAGATTAACACTTCCTCAGAGCAACGGCGGATGGCTGTTTAAACAGCTCAGAAAGAAAATACACAGAAGTTCTAAATTAATCTATTTATTAACATGAGCAGCGAAGACAGGCAACAAAAGTAGATTTGTTAGAAAAGATCATGAGGCCAAAATCTCTAAAACACCTCTCATCTATGAAGCAAGAAAATGAACATCAAATTATAATACACTTCTGGTTCAGGCATATGGGTTCTGTAAAGCGTCTTGAGACTATTTGAATTTTAATTGGCCCTATATAAATAAAATTGAATTGAATTGAATATCGTTCAAAAGTTCGAGGTCACCCAGGCAATTTCATGTTTTCAATGAAAACTCACACTTTTATTCATGTGCTAACATAACTGCACAAGGGTTTTCTAGTTATCAATAAGCCTTTCAACTCAATTAGCTAGCACAATGTAGCATTAGAACGGAGGAGTGATGGTTGCTGGAAATGTTCCTCTGTACCTCTATGGAGATATTCCATTAAAAATCCGCTGTTTCCAGCTACAATAGTCATTTACCACATTAACAATGTCTAGACTGTATTTCTGATTAATTTAATGTTATCTTCATTTAAAGAAAAATGCTTTCTTTCGCAAATGAGAACATTTCTTTTTCATTTACTTTGAACGCTAATCCAGGACAAATTACGTTTATGCTGCAACGTATTAGAGAATGCAGTTTAGCTGTGTGAGAACATAATTTTGTGGAGACAGTGTTTGCTTTCCACAGACACTTTATGGCTGCTTGTATTCATTCTGTCTTGCTCTCAGAGTTTGTAGGTTGTTCCACTTCATTACAAAGTAATAGTCTGCACAGAATGTCTTTTTTGTTGAGTGTTTATCTGTTTCATGTTACCCTAAATATTTCACAATTTTCTGCCAATAAAGCACAGTGAACTAAACTGTGGAGACGACAGCAGAGAATGAAGTGTGGAGTGATCAGTGGAGTCCTACACACACACACACGCACGCACACACACACACACACACACACACACACACACACACACACACACACACACACACAGCTCTCAGCCCTCTAGCTCTCCACCCCCTCCCCTCCACTCCAGGTCCCTATTCTATTCTATTCTCTCTCTCTCTCTCTCTGGCAGCCTCTCAGCCCTCCCACTTGTTCTCCCTCCTTCCCTCTCTCCTCCCTCCTCCTCAGCGGACCAGCTCTGTCTCCCTCTACACTTGTCTCTTCAGTCAAGGAGAAACTAATTGGAGAAAAGAATAGAAGAAAAGAACTGTTGGAAAACTAAACGAACCAAAACTTTACATCTTTACAGCATGCCTCAGAAAGGTAAGCTTGCTCTCTTTCTCACTCTCTCTCTCTCTCTTTCTCGCTCTCTCTCTCACTTTCTATCTCTCTCTCTCACACACTCTCTCTCTCTCTCTCTCTCTCCATTAGCATGGAGTTGAAAAGTTACCATTTGCTTAATAGATAAGGTCAAGATGAACAAGATGAAGAACACTTGATAAAGTGAAACATGGTTTAGAAAAGCTGAGACTAAAAAAAAAAACAAGAGAGAGAAAAAAGCTGAGAATGGGAATTGCTCCCTGACTGAAAATGAGACAGTAACTGATTAAACTTCTCAGCTTTGAGAACAGAGGTGCAAAAAGTTGAGGAGGAAAGACTGAACAGATGACATGTTTGGAGAGCAGCCACAAACAGAAGAAACTAAATTCATGTGGCCTGTCTTTTGCTTCAGATATCTTTTATTGAGACGAGAAAGTGGAAAGAAAGTTTGGGCTTCTTTTGAATTGCGTCATTGTCGTTAAAAAATGGAACATCGTGTCAGATGTAGGTGTTATCGACTAACTCAGCCAGAATCTCAATTTTCTATCAAAGTATCAAATCAATAGACGGCTGAAGGTAGATTCAATCGCAGGGTCCACTCTCGTTAATATTAAAAACTCCGACTGTCATGTTATTCTGCGCATTTATGTATTTATTTATTTTACAGCAACTCCACTTCAAAAATATATAGTTTTGTTTTATTTTCAATTCCCAAGCAAAGCATTAATTTCTGTCTGGTTCTGGGTTAAGTCCCGTTAAATCTGTGGCTGAAACCTCCGATCACACCGTGGAGCAGCGCTTTAAAGATCCCCACTAAACTCTGCTTAGAAAGGAGAGCTGTGGAGAGAAGGACCGAGATGTTTCCGTCCACTTTTCAGGAGAAAAACCGCCATGAGTTTGAACCCTGCTCAGTGAAGGGATCGTCTGCAGGACACTTGCTAAAACTCCAGCTTAGAAACAGCTGCTTTTATCACATCAGTCACAGCGCGCTAAAAGCACAGGAAAACTAGTTTCTTGAATAATTGCAACCACAGAAATATGTGCAGTTTATAGAGCAATTTGTCCTGAAATATTACGGCTGCATGTGCTCTGTGTGACAGATACCTCTGTTTTGTATATAAACTAAACTTGACTTGCAGATGGGATTACTATGTGAAATAAATCTCTTTTTGCAATTATCCTATCAGCTATAATGTTTACATTGTACCCCATTTGAATAAAGTCAAGTCTTTCAATACCATTTCAGTTACACTGTACTGGCTGAACCCCTTTTTGGCATTTAAATAACTCTATTATTCTGTAGGAGTTGAACTGGTCTTTAAAAAAAACTGTACTGGTTGTTATGTTGGATATAAAGCTAGTAAAATAATGCGGAGACTTATGGATAAATGCGTGAGAAGAATTTTCTTATTGACGGTTTGACCAAAATAAAAGCGTTTTTTTTTTTTTTTTTTAATTTACCTTCTATGAAACAGGTGTTGCAGATGTGAAAGGACGTTTTTAGCGGACAATGACTGCTTCATTGGTTGAGTCCAAAAATTGTGGAATTTTTGAACAATCTGTCTGTAAAATTGTTGAAATTTAAGAGATTTTATTTAACCTCGTGTTTGCGATATGTAGGACTGGTGTAGTTTATTAATATATTTCACTAATAATCTGTGCCATCTACCAGAAGATTGTTTTACGTCCTTCAGTGCTTATTCATTACACACCTCCTTTATAAAGAATTTCACATTGTACACTAATTCATTGTCGATGTAAGGAACACCAAACTGAACCTAGCAAATGACGTGAATTTAACAGTGAACAGCACCGACGTCTGATAAACAGCTGGACTGAAAATATTCACACGGTTTCATTTTATTAATGATGCAAAAATGTGGCGACGTGTTCGTTGCTGCAACGGCACTATTTGACCCAAACATTAAATGATCAAACTACAGCTCACTAACTTACAGCCACCATTAGTGTCAAATAATACTATGGGCTGGTTAAGGCAGATATTGTTTCTTTAATCGTAAATAACAGTGAACGTATGTGGCTATAAATAAGGCCTTCCATCATTAACTGACATTTAGACACAATAAGTGAGTGTTTGAAGGGCTTGTAGGAGAAAAACAAAAAACAAGTAATTCAATCTCCTGAGTTTGTGTTGGAGTCACATTTGAACATCATTATATAAAATATTGTACGCATATATATATATATATATATATATATATATATATATATATATATATATATATATATATATATATATATATATATATATATATATATATATATATATATATATATATATATATATATATATATATATATATGAAGGGGACAAAGTTGGTCCAAATTGATGATCTAATTAAGAGGCTGTAAATGGATGTCTTAATTAAATCGAAGCCAATTAAAGGCAGAATTCATCAAGCCAGAACGGATGAATGCAACATGTGAATCTGAAACATTTCCGTGTTTGAATGTTAGAGGGATGTGAGCAGAGTCTAATAAAGACACGAGCAAAAGGCCGCTCAATTTACCGTCAGCACATTTTATTTTACTGTTTACCTGATGATTTGAGCAGATCAGTCTAAACCTGCCAACGACTAAACTACTACTACTACTACCACTACTACTACTATTATTATTATTATTTATCAGAATAATTACTCTTTTCGATGTGTATTTATTTTTAAGTACCTTTAATTTGACTTGATTAAGCCGAGGCCGTTTCAACTAAAGTTGGAAGGAGCTTTGGTGAACACATACAGCTCAGCATAATAAAGACATCCAAACAAACAGCTTCTAAAAATCCATAAAACTCTGTGTTTAATAACCTGTAGAGAGAGCACTGCATTTCTACATTTCTAGCAGTTCTATTACATTATATATGCGCGCGCGCGCGCACACACACACACACACACACACACCACCGTTCAAAAGTTTGAGGTCACTAAGAAATGTCCTTATTGTTTGAAAGAAAGGCTTTTTCTTTTCTTTTTAAAGAAATGACGATAACATTAAATGAATCAGAAATCCAGTCTAGACATTGTTAATGTGGTAAACGGCTGATATTTAATAGAATATCTACACTGGGATACAGAGGAACATTTCCAGCAACCATCACTCCTGTGTTCTAATGCTACATTGTGTTAGCTAATGGTGTTGAAAGGCTAATTGATGATTAGAAAACCCTTGTGCAATTATGTTAGCACATTGATAAAAGTGTGAGTTTTCATGGAGCCCCAAACTTTTGAACGGTAGTGTATAGCCTCTATATGAACATAATGTAAGAAATATAAAGTCTGATCACATCACCGTCAGCAACAGCATCCTTAAGTATTAGTACTGATTATTATAATTATTCTGAATGTTGTTGTGAGGTGGTTGAGGCTGGGTTAGAGTTGTGTGTGTTCGCCAGCAGCTCTGTCTCTCTCTCGGCTCTTTTTTTTTTTTTTTTCTCATATCACCGCCCTGAATGCGGCTGAATGAAACTTTTATATTGTCATCAGTATGTTCAACAGAACTCTTTTATGTCACTTGTACTGGTCAAACTGGGCTCCCCGCCGCGGTTTTGTGTCGCGGGTTTTTTAACGAGCCACAGCTAACGAGGCGACGACACCAAAATCGGCGGACACACAAAGGCCGAGCCGCGGCTCCGCTCCTCCGGCTCTTTGTCTGCTTTCACTGGGGGACCAGCGGCGGGCTGTGGGGGGAACAAGGTGCCATGGCCGGACTGTGTCTGTCGAGCTGCTTCATGTTTTTTTTTTATGCAGCGCCTCACAGAAAGAGCTGCTTTGAAGCCTTTCTTGGTTAGTTTTCTCCTAAGTTGTCCGAAAAGGGCTTTGGTTTTGAGGAACGGGATGAATGCATGCCATGTGCTTTCTAACCACCACATTAATCACAACAGATTGTTTAAGTGCTCATTTTCCTCCACAACAGTGAACTTATTTGGTAAAGTGGTGCCGATAGAGGCACTGAACACGTTCCTCATTGAGACACCAGCAGCCAGGTAATTGGGAGGACGTTTAAGTTATGAAGAAGGTGCACAAAATAGAGCAGTTCAGATCACTGGAACCAAATATTACAAACTACATTTTGTAAACAATCTTGTTATTTTTAAGCAGACATTTTTAGGCCAAGCATTGTCGCGTTGCAGGTAGAAGATCCCCGGTTCGTGTCCACGCCTTCCCGGGATCTTTTTGAATGAAGTTTGCATGTTTTCTCCGGTTTCCTCACACAGTCCAAAAACACACTCGGGTTAATTAGTGATTATAAATTGTCCGTACGTGTGGATGTGAGTGCGATTGTTTGTGTCTTTATGTATTCCTGTGATAGACTGGTAACCTGTCCAGGGTGTCTCCTGTCTTCACCCTGAGTCAGCTGGGATAAACTCCAGCCCTCTGCGAACCTATGAGCATTAAGCGGCGTATAGTTAATGGATGGATGACTTTATTGGCCGTTCTTCCTTGTCTGAAATGAGTTAATTTTGTATGGGAAACCAAACTCCACAAATTAAATTTAGGACTTTGCATTTTTTTAAAAATTTGGTTTTATGGTTTTTAGTATTTATTCATTGTTTATTTTTAATTTATTATGTATGGAAGTTATTGGAGGAAATGTGTGGTGTTATGTCTGTCCTGAAACTGCCATGGCACTGTAATGTTCTGCAAAGGATTAATAAAGGATCTATCTATCTATCTATCTATCTATCTATCTATCTATCTATCTATCTATCTATCTATCTATCTATCTATCTATCTATCTATCTATCTATCTATCTATCTATCTATCTATCTATCTATCTATCTATCTAAATAAATAAATAAATAATGAGAAAATGTTACAGTTTTTCTCGGCCGCTTTGGTACATTTCTCAGATCAGAACTGAAATTCTCAAAACTATACTTGTTCAATCTTCACATCATTGTTTCACTTGTGCACATCAAAAAAGCAGTTTCTCATTTCTTTGAGTAAGTTGCAAATGCTTTGGTACATCCATGCAAATGATTCTGTACAATTCTCTGCTGTTTCCTGCATTATCAATTGCTTATATCACATTGATCAAAATGTATTATAATGGGTCTCTAATGAATAGTCTCACCCCCCACAACATTTAGGCATTAGTTCATTGCTTAAGTTGTTTCATGCAAAATGGTTGAACAAGTTGTCATAATATGTCAGGGATGTTTCTATACATTTCCATTAGACTTTTTTTTCTAAATCTGTCCTGAATTGGTAAATTGCTTCCAGGTGAATCTTGACTTTCTCTAATGAAGGGAAATGTGTGAAGGATTAGGGTTTTCTGAAATCGCTGAAAGACACAAGAGAAGATATTTATGATGTGGATGAGAATTTGTGGCCCAACAGACAGGAAAGTCAGCAGGTGTAGAAAGACTGCAATGTAATTCCTACAGCACTGCATGTACAGTTTTCCCTAAGGACATTGTCTTATGTTCACATTTCTACTTTTGTTTTTTCTTTGTGCTGTGCAGCACTGTTTTCCTTTCTGTATCACAATGATGTAGTCTGTCAACAAATTATAACAGTAAAAGCGTAAATGTGAATCTTGTCCAGTCTCTTGCAATCAATCTCCCACATACACTAAGGTGTAACTTCCAATTTACAATAATTATCATCAAAACTTTAGCCATAGTTTACATCAGAACATCCGTCCAGAGAACACTGTTATAATGACAACATGACTAAACAATCTGACTGTCTGATCCACACAATGACACAAGGACTTGTCATTCTGATGCCACTGACATGTTCACTGACACAGATATTTACTTTTGAGAGATGAACTAAGGATTTTCAGCAAGAGACTGGCTTTTGCAGGTAATCCATGTTGTTTTGGTGTTTGTACAAATTGTTCTGAGAAATGCACTTCCTGTTTTGCCAATGTCGAGAAAGCGACTGAGAATAACTGTAAATAAATAATGTGAACAAATATTGGCAAAATATTACCATATAACACTATGCAAAAACATTTATTATTGCTCATTGTCATAAAGCAGTTTAATCTTTCATCTTTATCCATTTGCTTTAGTTTATTGGTTATTTTTGCTTGGTTCCTGAATTTTTTTTTTTTAATTTTTATTTTATTTCATTTAAATACGTCCATTGTTCACTTTTCCCATTGACGGTACTGAGAAGCTAGGTACACTGTGGCCAGGTCACACACTCACACTATGGTCAACTTAGAATCACTAATTAACCTATCATTGTATAAAATGTGGAATTATCAATAAAGAAAAACAGGGAAAGTTGTGATTCTGTTCTGTGGTCACAAAGAATAACGTCATAAACTCTATTATTGTGAAAAGAGGTAGGATAAAACAAAATTTAATAATAATCGACCATTTACCTTTTATTATGTTTGCTATTTTCTTTCCATAGGCTATTTATGTATACATTTTTTCAACTTTTAATACTTTCTGGTCTTCATAATTCTGACTCTTTAAATTTATAGGTTTACCTCAGATTTGTTACTCTTTGTAGCAATAAAGATAATTGTCAAAACAAATTATTTGCTCAGTCGATCATGATCTTTATCCAGGCTCCATTTATATCTGTGATAGAATCGGCCTGTAGCTGGATATGAAGGATTTAACAATGTCAGTCCAGTTTTGCCGTGTTCTTAATTTTTAATGTGACAGCAGATAATATATGCTTGTTAGTCTATGTCCAACTCATTACTTTTACCCTAACAACTCCTAATGCCGTACATATTTCGTGGAATAAAACAGAAACTTCCTGTATTTTATACAAAGGTAATGTATGCATTTCTTCTAAAGAACCTGACAGTGTCAGTTTTGACTGGACTTTCACTCACTGTCCAAAGTGTGTTCAAGAGAAAGTATAATAAATGGTAGACAGTATTAAAATGAGAAAGAGAAACATGATTCAATGCAGTGTATAAATTGCATTCTGCTAACATTTGTGCTTGTGCTGGATTTCAAGTTTGTTCTCATAACTTTATGTACATTAACATACATTAGCATATGAACCAGGCATTCAACCACTCTGTCCACTGTCCAGATCGTGTCTTGGATTTTTTTTCTAACTCAGCTCTTTTAACTGTCACAGTTTCCTCCCTACAGACTCATTCATAAAGAAAGCGACAAAAACTAACCTGTGCAGATCAGGAAAGATATGTTCTCTTCTTTTACTCACATTCAGTGTCCAGGAATTAGTGCCTGGGGTGTATTGCTTCTCCATTTTATTTCTCTGAATTGATCTGATTTCTTTGTTTGTACAGATTATAGAAGTCAAACAAGCTGGGAGACTGGTGTGGCTTCCATGATGCAAAACAGTGAGTTACACTGCACACGTATTTGCTTTTCATTTTTATTGTTTCTATATGTGTAGCTCTGTGACTTTCAAGCCTTTTCTGGCATGATCCCTTTCAGAAAAAATATTCACACCCATCCCATATTTTTTTAACAATGAATGGGGCAGCCACTAACAAAAACTGGAATGAAGGTCAACACAATAACATGAAAAAAAATCTTCATTTAATACACCTAAATCCTATTTATACAACTTACAACTCTCTTCTGATATTTTTTTCCTGGTCTGACTTCTCTTGATTTTTGTGCCAATAGTGTGTCAGATAACAATGTAAAAGCAGTGTGACAATCTAAAAGGGGCTTTCACAGTTACTTGTGCCTATATTCAGCCATATAGGGATCTTCAGCTCATTATTTATCTCCTCTGCTGCAGCAGGCAGCTGTTTTCAGCAATACAACTCTAAAAACCCACTGTACAATACCTGCTCAGCGTCAAGCAGCAGATGGACACAGAGCTTTTATGCTAACCAAGTGGCCAGTATCATTTTCAAATTAATAATAATGTTGCACCATATCTGTTGGATATGTACAAGAGTATTTCAGAAAGTTCTCAGCCTCACCAGAAAACATCACAGGAGAAAGATTGTTCTAGCATTAGTTTTCAACATCGCCTCCTTTAACTTCAATGCACTAGGCCCACTAATGTTCAAGCCTCTATCCCTTCACAGAAAAAGATCACATCTTCAGTTTGGGAAACAGATAGAAGGCAGAGGGTGAGCAAGGAGCATGAGGCCACATTAGGATGATTCTGCCACCTCTGCTGCGTAAACGGACGCTCCTTTGCTCTTTGATTGCTTTAAACATTTGAGTTTTTGTGGACAGTAATAAGAGGATTCATAGTATAAAATTATTGCCCAAAAATAGGCTTTATGCCCCTTGTTTCTGGGAGGAGAGGAAGGGAGAGAACTTTTTGAAGTACCCTTGTAAATATAGTACCGCTCAAAAGTTTGGGGTCACTATAGAAATGTCCTTTATTTTGAAAGAAAAGCATTTTTTTCAATGAAGATAGCATTGAATGAATCACAAACACAGTCTAGACTTTATTAATGTGCTAAATGACTGTTCTAGCTGGAAACAGCTGATTTTTAATGGAATATCTCCATAGAGGTACAGAGGAACATTTCCAGCAACCATCACTCCTGTGTTCTAATGCTACATTGTGTTAGCTAATGGTGTTGAAAGGCTAATTGATGATTAGAAAACCCTTGTGCAATTATGTTAGCGCATGAATGAAAGTGTGAGTTTTCATGGAAAACTTGAAATTGTCTGGATGTCCCCAAACTTTTGAATGGTAGTGTATGTGACTGGTAAGCCAGCCACATTACCAAAAAAAAAAAAAATATGTAAATGGAGTACTTACAATTACTTTACTATATCCTTCCAAAAGAAAAAAGAGACTATTATTTTTACAGCTCCAAATAACTGAATTAATTTATGATATGGGTGGTGAATGCACACCAAACATGATAGATTGTGCTATGGACAAGCTGTCAGAACTGTTTTGTTTCTGCTGAAATTTCCATGTGATGATTTGTAATGATAAGTTTGATGGGGTTATTTAGTAAACAACTGGAGCCATCAGCCATGGCTGTGGTCACTGTATTAATAAAAGTTGCCATATAAAAATGAAACTAGAACAATTCTCCTTTCACTTCTGAAGAACACTGATTTTGCGTGCTTGTAAACAACAATAGTAACAGTCTCAAAAACACCTCTAACAAACATCCTCGCTTCATGATGCATTTTAATGACTAGTGTAAAACAGATCTGTATATGAATTCTGAACTGTCGACAGACATAGAATGGAGATCTCACATATACAGTCGTGGAAAAAAGTTTTCGGACACCCTTAAAATTTTACACAGTCTCAAATATTATCATGAAATATTTGTGGAAAAATCTTTTTTTGTGTTTCAAAAGGTGTGGCTGCATTAGACAGACAAACAAATACAAATGACATTTTTTTTTGTTTATTGTTTACAAGAAAAACTAGCAAAACTAAATTTTTGAGAGTTTCAATATGCTAGCTCTCAACATTGTTGGTATCAAAGTTAACAAATAACAGAGAATGTTCAAAACTGAACAAAAAATAAATAAACCATCACACCATCAAATTAATATTTAGTAATCCTGCCATTAGCATGCAGTAGAGTTCTAATCCTGGCTGGCATGTTCCCCGCCAGCCTTTCACACTGTTGAGGGCTAATCTTGTCCCGTCTTCTTGAATTACTGCTTTGAATTCTTCTAAATTCTTTGTTTTATGCTTTGAAACAGACCTTTTGATAATCCATCACAGATTTTCAATGGGGCTCATGTCCGGGGATTGAGCTGGCCACTCTAAGACTTGGATACTGTGCTCCTGTGGCCAAGTTCTACTGGTCCTGGATGTGTGGCAAGGGGCATTATCTTGTTGAAACATCCAGTTTTGACCTTGATGGAGCAGTGCACGTGCAGAAAGGAGCATGTGGGTTTGGAGAATGGCACAATACTTGGCAGAGTTCAATGTTCCATCACAGACAGTGTCCACTGTCCACCATGCTTGACAGCAGGTACTGTACATGCTGGAGATAATGCTTTACCTGGCCTTCTGTGCACCCTCACATTAGCAGGAGGATGATAAAGCTGGAAACTGGACTCATCTGACAACAGAATCTTCTTCCAGTTCCTGGCTGTCCAGTTCTTGTGTGCTTGAGCCCAACAGCGATCAACTAACCTCTGTCTGTCATTGATCAGAGGCTTCTTGACAGCCTTGTAGGACCTTAAACCATGATCTGAAAGTTGGCTGCGTACAGGCTCTTGTGATGTCATTTGGCGGTTTTCCCTGTACATGCGGATCATGCCATTTCTTGCTGAAGAAACCCTTGAACGCCCAGATCTTGGTTTGTCTTCCAAGCTGTTGATTCGTTTGTATTTCTGCAGAGTGCATCCAACTACTGAATGACTGCATCTGCACTTCCTGGTTATCTGGTGGCAGCTCTACCCTTCCTGGCTGAGAATCTGTATCTTCAGGCGAGTTACCTGTGTTAGGTTCCTAGTTTTAGCCATTTTTTGTCTCTGAAGAACTTTCAAATGTGCTGGCTTTATGTAGACATGAAGCACAGCAACAAAAATTGCATCTTTTAATTAAAAGCATGACCTGCATTAGTGGATCACTGGTACCAAAATGACTCAATACTGAAATTATGTATTTTCATGGAATCAATCAATTATAAGTTTTTAACAGCTTTTTAAGGATTTGTTTAGTATTTTGGCTGTGACTGTGCTAAATTAAATTGCACTTGTAGACCTAAGAGTGATTCTTAAGGCAATATTTCACAAATGCATGAGGTGTCTGAACATTTTTTTCCCCAAGGTATATTTATAAGACAAACTCTTCAGCCATTTATGTGAATGTCTCTCAAATGCAGACCATAATCATATTTAAAGACTGAGCCTTTAAGTATCACTTTAAATTATGACTATTTCATTTCAAATGTTGGGCTATATAAAATCTTTTGGATGGGACCAACAATGAACTTCACTTCATGTTTCTTTTTTACTGCGGGGACAAGAGGTTCATGCTGTCTGCAGTGAAGGTGTGTGAATTACCTTTCTCTATATGTCTTTGCTTGTTTTTGTCTTGCATCTCTCTTCTGACCAATATCCGTTCTACACTTCACTGCCTCAACCCCATGCATCTCTTCTGGATGATACAGCTTGACATAATATCTTGCGACTTTTTTGTTGAACAGTAGCTTTGGGTTGAATGTTGGTTGCTTTTATCATCACCTCCACTTCAATCAGTTTTAATTCCATATAGTGAAAATGGAGCAAGTGGGGGTTGTTGAGGAGTAACTGAAGGTGAACACCAATATTCATTTGCTAAGGTCATTAGTGAATGAAGCACATGCTACATTTGTCGGTGATTAGAATGAAAGTGGATTCAGTCAGTCTGCAGCGTGCTCCATGAGCACTGACATTCCGCATACAGTGTGTGAATATTAGACAGTGATAACCCACAAAACGCAAAAGTTTTTAAATTATGATTTATTGAAGATTTATTGAAAATCTGCATCACTCCTGTGAAAAACTAATTGCCCCCCTGAACCTAATAACTGGTTGGTCCCTTGACTTCAACAACTGCACTGAAATGTTTGTTGCAGTTTGTGATCACTCTTTTACATCACCATGGAGGAATATTGGCCCACTCTTCTCTGCAGAATAGTTGTATAGCGTGCATGTGTGTGTGTGTGTGTGTGTGCGCGTGTGTGTGTGTGTGTGCACGTGCGCGCTTGCCTGTGCTGGGATTCACTGTTTCACATTTACTTTTAGTGGAACAGCGAGATGGCTAAGTGGATGTTTATCAATTGTTATTAAATTTTGTTGCAACGTCGCATGTCCACTTCTTGCCTTTTTGCAATCCAGTAAATTTTAGAACTGCTAAAGTTAGATAAGGAAAGCAAGCATAGCTAATTAATCAAGAATAACATACAACCACTAAAACATTTTTTTCTGTTCAGGAGTCAAGCAAATAACTACAATGTGGCATCACAATCAAAAAATAATGATGTGATTTACAATTTTTTCAGCTTTTCTGTAAAGCTGAATTTGAAAATTGATGGATAATAATAATTATATTTTATCATTAAAGATATAGTTTTTTATTAAAGAGCTTGCACAGTCTGGCAGATTAACCATTACAGAAACATTTAAAATCATATTTTGGTAATCAGCAATACCATTAATTCAGGACAGCGGTGGCAAACACCTTACACTTGGTGGTGGTCTAATAAATTTGTTAAGCACTGTAGCTTGGTACATATTTGTTTCATTTGGAGGATTTTGTTGATAATGGCAGTACGCTGTTTAAGCGAAAGTAAACTGAAGTGTGGTTCAGGTTAAATGAGCAGATTTAAAGTGAAAGCTGCTGAGGTGCTCCCAATGGCCCACCTGCTCAGCCTGTGTGTGGATGTGTGTCACAGAGGGAGAGAACTAAATTGACTCCATATGTCTGTCTATTAATTGTGTGTCAGGAGAGAAAGCCCGGGTGTGTTCCTCTGGGATGTGACACTGTGATTAACATTTCTACAGTGAAATGATCACCCTAAAACACAAATGCGAACCTGATAATCGGCAGCATTAGGAAGAGCTAGAAATAATCCACTGCAACATTTAAAGGCAGCTTCCACAGAGGTCGTGCTTCTTTATGTAATTTAATTAAGCAGAATACAAGTTTCAATGCCACAACAATGTGAGTTGTACTGGAAGGTAAACTGTCTTAGATCCAGATTATCCATCAGTTTTACACTAGAGTAGTTGTACTCTGGGGGAGGACCTTCATTTGCTTCTGCCCTCTGCCATCATATGTATCTAAACTGATGAATGAACATTGTTTTTATTGAACAATTAAATATTTCATTAGTAACTAATGAAATGATTAGCATGATTAGCAATTCTACGCACACGCAGGAAATAGACTGACTTTTACTGTTCATTTTACTGCTGCTACGTTTACACAGTCCCTCCAGGATTTCACAGGCGTTTTTTGAGATTGTTGCGGCCCGCAATGCCTGAATTCACGACAGCTTTTCTAAAAAATTGCAGTGTGAGTTGTGATGTTTTAAGTTATTTGTTGCGATGAAATTGCGGGAGACAGTGACAATTGCTAAAAAGTTGCTTTTGTTACAGCTTTTAGAACATATTTCAACATTTCTATTGACAATATTCCGAAATTAATTCTTTAACGCTTCAACCCATTTACACAAAAGCTTGCATAGCACGGTGAAAAATTAGCACCAGCTGGTTTAACATTTAAGGTACAAAATGATAATTTATTTACTATTGAATGAATCACATTTGGACGTATCTGTCAGTGACTTAAAAAGTTAATTTCACATCCTGGTACACACATGCACTCACAACTTGTCACGTCAATTAACAAGAAAAGCACTCAGAGAGCACAGCACTCTGCCAAGACTGTTCATTCCCTGACCTTGCACTGTGTACAGGCGTGTTATGCATGTGTATGTTATGTACGGATCGTGTGACCTAAATATGTAGCGGACGGCAGGAATTGATGGGACTCGGAAACACCCCACAGTTTAATCAATTGTTCCTTGTATCATTTCCAATAAGTCCACGGTTGTAAATCTGTAGTAGGATTGCAATCATGTGATCATCAGTAGGCAGATGAGGTAGTGTTCACTTGTTGTTATGGTTACCATGCCACAATCACACACCGTGCCGCTATCTCAATGGGAAATCCGTGGATCCGGACTATAAGCTGCATCACTGCCAAAATCTAATCATTTGGTCCTTGTGTCATTTCTGACCGTCCGTGAAAATTTCATCCAAATCCGTTACTCCGTTTTTGAGTAATGCTGCTAACAGAGGAAGGATTCACGTATGCCGATCATCACATAACTCCACGGTGTTCCTTGGCAGAGTAATTAATCTAACTTACCTTCATTCTTTCAGTGCTCACAACAGATCTGAATGCAACAGCTTCCATCACGATGATTTGTCTGGTCTGTGGTCCATTCGTTTCAGCCATTCTCCTAATATGTTTCGCGGTAGAAAAGTGTTTGTGAATCGATGATTTATTTATTTATTTGTATTCCACCACAATTTTGCATGTGTGCAAAACAGTTTGCCTCCACTTTGGTGAAGAACATCAGGGAATTGTTTTGCCTGGTCTTCAGCAGTAATTTTTGTTGGTAAATGAGAGACATTAGAGTCAGACATGTCTGGATTTTCAAACCAAAAACAAGGAAGTGAATTCAGTGACGTACATGCATTAGGTTTGAGCTTGGAACTGCTGTGATTGATGGAACTCATGGGAGGCTGGCCAAAGTTGCGGAAAAGTTTTGTGATTGGACAAAATTGCAAGGTTGCGCAGAATTCACGGAGGTTGGTTGAATTTGCGTGAATTGGTGCGAATGCAACATCACAAATTCATGGAGGGACTGATTACAGTTTGTAACATTAACTGGTCTGTGTTTGGGGATGAACATGTTCTATCTGTCACTCTACGTCTTCTTTCCTGGATACACTTCTTCTGTGCATATCATCCCCAGTTTGACAACACATGTAGCATTAAAAAAGAAATAAACTTGGCCAGCTTAACCGTTCATCTATAGTTATGCTCCACAACTTTGTGAAGCTACAAGATCATATTAGTTTCAAACACAAACACAGATCTATTTCTGTATTTGAACAACCACATGATGAAGTCTCATAGAAACAGAGGTTTCTTATGGGTTAAATCTACAATTTACACACAATGAACTTGTTTGGGGGACATTAAGCATAATGAACATACCCAAACTTTTGACTTTTACTTTTTGATAATGATGCTGGATAGTGAATCAACAACATTTCTCACAGATTTTCAATTTTGTTTTGAAAGGTAGTATTTTGGAGATTTCTTTTCGTGTCCATGAGTATATTTATATTGTGTTTCAAGCCTGTTCTCTGTTGTCAAACTGTTTTAGTTGTAACATGTATTTTTTTGTCAGATGGCCAGATTTGTATAGTAGTACATAAAAGTGCTGTCTGTATCTTGTCATCAAGTATACTAGTATAGTTTTGATGGGATGGTTATTTCTGTGTATGAACATAGTGAAACCTGTTTTAACTTACAGCAGTCCCACTTCAGTTTACACTGTGTGTGTGTGTGTGTGTGTGTGTGTGTGTGTGTGTGTGTTAGCTACTATGATTTATTAATGTCCCGTTGAGAGGTTTATAAACCTACAATATGCTTCCTGCCACAGGGCCATTAACAGACAATAGACAATTGATTTTGTGTAAATCTCTACTTAACCTGCACATGCTGAGGACTGCTGCTGCTGAGACATGTCAGACCTGCAACATGTTCAGCAAAACAACACATTTTAAGCTTCACACAAACTTATAGAAGTGTCAGTCGGCAGCTTCATTGCTTACTTATAAAGGGAACAGATCTTTACGGCAAGCATAATTTATTGTCACACAGAAGGGCACTCCATTCATCAGTAAAATGAATCAGTAAAACGCGCCACTTTCCTTTGTCCACAACTACGTATGCTGTCAATTAAAAAAAAAAAAACAAAACAGAACAATATAGATGAGGATGTAAAGCACACCAATGGCTGAAAGACAAAAAATCCCTCAGCAGAATCACAGTCTAAATCTCCTGCCAGATCCATGATCTTAATTGCATCAAGCACGTATGGCTTAAACTGGCTGAAACATGGAGAAACTTTTCACAATTGCAGACTGATTCATGACCCAATGGTTAAGCAGTTCTGTTAGCGAAAGGTCAGAAAAATAAATGTAAAACATTGTAACTTGCTTCTTACAGAACTCACTACTGGATTTCAAAATGCGTTTCTGTCTTCTTTTCGAATATCTGTTCCTTTATTATTCCATACCTAACAGATCTCTTTTAGGGGAATATTGTTGAAAGAAGTAAAAGAAGGCATGGTGACCACCCTTTAAAAATGATGCTATGCACAATTCTTTATTTGTATAACCTTGCACAAAAAAACTGAGATGTAAGTGCTTCTGATTAGCAAAAGGATTTTTTGCGTCAGTGATGCTCTGAGTATGAATGAGTTACCCTCTACAGACAGTTTTTAAGAAAAAAAAATTACATTCACAAAATGGCACAAAACTGCAAGATAAATCTTTTGCAAAGAACATTAATGGAAACCTGCTGAATATTGTCAAACCATGCTTTGGCCTGAAGAAACCAGGTGGAACTGGTCAGGAATACAACAGTGACTGCATAATGCCAACCATGAAACATGGCGGTGAGAAAGTGCTGACCTGTTGCTTACTAACCCTAACCCTAATACTGATTGATAAGAAGACATCACAGCAAGGATTCCATATACACAGCAAATATCACACAAGGGTTTTTTTGTTGTTTTTTTAAAGTTAAGCCTATCACCACGGATGACTATGTCCCCTGACTTAAAGCCAATAGATCTTTGGAGTATTTTAAATTTGAGTAGAGCACTAAAAACCAGCTGAGAGGGGTTTTTTTTTGCTCCACCAAGGAATGTGGTGGAGTTAAGAGACGATCGCCGTTGCTTTCTCTGTCTGTCTGTCTGTCTGTCTGTCTGTCTGTCTGTCTGTCTGTCTGTTTGTCTGTTAGCAACAACCTCAAAAACGGACTAACGGATTTAGATAAAATTTTCAGGGAAGGTTAGAAATGACACAGAAACAACTAATTAGATTTTGGCAGTGATGCGACTTGTAGTTTGGATCCACGGATTTGTTAAAGACTTCTCTATCATTGCAAGATAGCGGCACGGCGTCACTGCAACTATGTCACCTTAAATCGAGTTCTAGAACTTATAGGTCACCACAAATCATCTTACAGGATAATTATTATCCTACCTTTGACCCTTGTTCCTATTTGCTTCTCCCAATCTGAGGCTGTAAGCATGTTGAGGTTCTCTCTGTCCCTGATTTGGCCCTGAGAAAAGCAGATGCTGTTGGTTATGATTAGACATTGTCTGGTTGACGTTCTTGAGCAGACAAGTTGTGTCATTGTTGGGCTGTAATCTAAATATGGCATTCCTCCCAACTCCTTATATACCCAAGGTTGAAAAGAATCCTCAGAATTGGTGCTGGCAATGCTCACATGAATGTGTTTCTTTGTTGTATCACTTCTCCTGATGTTAGTAAACCTTATTTTCAACATAAGCCATCTGAGTCTCCAGAGTGTCTCTGAGTCTGCCTCCTCATTCGTCTCTCGACACTGCAGACTTCTCCAACAACTACAAGTGAACACTACGTCAGCTGCCTGCTGACGATCACATGGTTGCGGTCATACTACAAATTGACCACTGCGGACCACAAATTGTTTAAAGATTTCATCTGTCAGAAATCATGACTGAGCAGCCTTGGCAGAGTACTGCGCTCTCTGAGTGCTTTTCTTGTTTTGTTCTGTTTTTTTACTACTTTGTGTAGCCTGTCTGTTTTCATTATACATTATTCATTTCTATGAAGATGAAACAATTTAGAATAATTTAACAATAATAACATTGTACAGGAGTGTACTGTTTCTAATGTACACTGCTGAATGTAGATCATATTGGTTTATCTCTGTTAAGGACAGAAAAATAGAAATCAAATAAAAATCCCCAAATTAATCAGTAGTATCTGCAAATTTGACAGTCAAAATGAAAACTTAGGAGTCTGTGGCTTAGGTGGTAGAGCAGGTTGTCCACTGGAGTGTCTATGGATAAGACTTTGAACTCTGTGCATGGCAGCTCTACCAGCACTCATGTGTGACTGTGTGTGTGAATGAACACATTTCATTATATATATATATATATATATATATATATATATATATATATATATATATATTTTTTTTTTTTTTTTTTTTTTTTTTTTTACATTTTTTGTAGAAT